>NC_041389.1:589611171-589698307 GCF_002162155.2 Triticum dicoccoides
GTTTGCGGCCCAACCCCCGTGGATCGACGAGGATTACCCCCGCCGGGGTGTAACCCCGGCCCGTCCGTTAATGCGTGTTTGTTTAAGTCCAGCGTGGGTCAATCCCCCGATCGAAACCCCTCCAGTCTTCGCAAAACAGATGGGGAAAAAATAATCGTCTCCCCACCCGTGGAACGAAACCCCGAGTGACCCGGAGGCGGACTCTCGCAGGCGACGCGACCAAAGCGAACTCGCCGGCCGCGGCGATGATATCGCCGTGATCCAGGATCCCACCCAGTAAGCTCCTCTCCTCCTCCTCGGACTCCCCTCTCCTCGTCCTGAGTACTTGATTGATTGATATGTGCCTGCTGGGAGGGGTTAACCGAATGTGATTTGTTGAGGTAGGGGTTTAGGGAATTTAGGAGTTTAATCCCTATAGGGATTGGGTGACAGCGTGAGGATCACCCAACCCCTGGGTGGATTGAATCCCCTAGGGGGTTGCTCCCCTGACTACCGAACAAGGCCTCAGCAAAGTCCTACGTGGAGCAGTGATAAATGAAGAGAGAGACTTGAGCGGGCGCTTGATGTACAGCCGGGCTATATCACAGTAAACGAGATAGTAAAGTCTGCATGCAGCCCGTGAGTGAGTTTGTAGCTGGCGTTTTACTCCCTACACCAATCGTGTGTGTTTTTCTGCCTCCCCTCATCGTTAATCATTTAATGTTGTAGCCAAGCTAATAGCCAGCCTATTATATAAGCTAACTTTTTACAAAGACTTTACTCTGAGAGGTGACATGAAACAACTATATAGCCAACAGCAGGCTCTTCTATTAGCCATGCTCTGAGAGGTGAAAGGAAAGGAGGAGGCGTTGGGCGGGGTTGGTCGTAGGCTCGTAGCGGGCGGTGGGTTAGACTGTCCACGGCGACGTCGCCGTCGCCTGTATCTCCTCTCGGGGGTCCTGTCCTCCTCAGCTCGGCACGGTTGTGCCTACCGGAGGACGGAACGGAACGGGACGAGAGAGTGGGCGGAGATATGCACGATCCCGATGGCTTTCTCTGCCCGGCCCCCAGCGGAGTCGACGGCGATCGGGACGGGCCACCGACATCGGCACTACCACCCCTCCTCTCGTTTGTGCGGATCCTGCGCCGTGGGCCTTGGAATTGTTATCTTCTCTCGTGCTTCAGTCTCATGGGCCTTCTTGAGCGAATTCCACCTCTGCTGTTACGCTTGTCAATTGTCATCCCTAAAAAAAACGTACTTCACCCTCGATGCGATCAACTCGCTCCTGCCCTAGATCAGTATTTTCTCCGTGATGTTCGAACCTCTAGCCTTGTCAACGGTCGCGCATGAATCTTGCAGAAATCATGGGAGTTATTACAGAGACCCACTCACTACCCGACCCAAACCACCAGACAGCGTATAGTTGTCACCTCTGACTCTGATTGCGCGAGGCGTCCTGCCCTTTTTGCGCTTGACCAGATGACAGTGCGGGTTTAGTACTCCCCCACGTTACGTACCCAGGCGATGTGATCTGTTATCGCGAGGCCGGCCGGCCGTTGAGACGTCGTGTCGGATGGCCCCAAAGGCCGAAACGCTTACGTGCGGAGCACTGTGGCTTCCTCTCTATGGTCCAGTGGAGTGCAGTGCAGTAAAGCAGCCCCCGCCAAGTCGCAAATCCTATCGTGATTCTCGTCTTGTAGCTTGATCAGCTGAGCTCCCCGTCTTGGCAAGTTGCGGCCCGCTGCTGACCCCGACCTGTGCCATTAGGGGCCACGTACACTGTCGGTGTTTAACTGGATAAGCCTGGACAGGACACTGCACATTAGTGCGGTCGAGCTCCACCCAACGAAGAGAAATTACCGTCCGGTGGCGTCAGATGAGCAGCTGGAGGCTGGAGCAGGATTTCTGTCCCATTGGCTGCTCTCCGCGAGAGGTGCTCCTGACGACACACACGAAGATGTTCCACCAGACAGTACCACCGACGCTATCACTCTATCGCTGGGTCTATCTCACCACAACAACTTACATACATTTTTCTTTCTGAAAGGAAAGTCTCTTGGCAGTTTATTGCAAGCTTAACAAAATTACATCATTCAGTACATATGGTAGCAGAAAGCTAGGTGGATCATCATCCCACCAGTACATTACTTTGGAAAGAATGGAAAGCTATAGGTGGCAGGTTTAGATGTGTTGTGTTCTCTGTTTGGGCCCATCATCCTCTGTCTCCATGCTTTGGGTACCATGCTAGTATCTTCTTGCATTTGTGTTATGTATCGTGCCATTTCTCGTACTTATTCTCCTCTTTTCTATCAATAAAATGATACACAAGCTTTGCGTATTCGCAGTAAAAAATACATCATTTTGGACATATGCATGTCTAGCTAAAACATGTGCCAAGATGTTTGCTTCCCTGGAGCAATGCCTGAATTGAATCGACGATATTTCATGTGCATGTTGGAAAGCATTGCTCGTGGGTTTCCATCAACGGAATAAAAGCAGGACATGATGTTAGTGCGGTCGAGCTCCATCCTAAGAATTACGGTTAGGTGGCGTGAGGTGAGCAACAGGAGCCGCACATGTTCCGACTCGATTAAGTCGGTGGTTTGGAATTTTTAGGCGTTGTCGAAGCTTATATTTTTTGCGTGGCTCATCATTCAAGAGCGTATGTGGACGACATACCGGTTCCAACATCGAGGGTGGTCAAATCTTGGCCTGTGTGAATTATGCAAAAAGGAACCAAGATAGTGGCACATATATTGTTCATGTGTAGATACACAAGAGACATCTGGAGCGACATCAAAAGATGGATAGGGCTGTACCAAGTGGATATTGATGGGTGGGGCAGCTTAGTTAAAGAATGAACCGCACGAGGAAGGCTTTAGCTTCTCTAGTTATGTTTGTACCTTGGGAGATAAGGTGTGAGGGGAATGCTAGTGTTTTTAGGAATGTTCCGTCGATGCCGGGCTCCATTACGACCAAGGTTAGGTTGAGGGCATGCTTTCGGGGATGGCGAGTGTGAACCACTTGAGTTCTTTGGTGCCGCGAGAGTAGAAATGTTTGTACCCAGAATGCCATGTTTTTCTTTGAACTAGTCTCTTTGTAATTCTCTTAAATTCTTCTTAATTAATGAAATGTGATAAAGTTTTGGCCTCCGTTTTTAAACAAGATATTGTGTACCATCAGCTACTGTCTGCAAGAAGTAGTTGCTGGCGACCCACACGAGATGATCCACCAGAGACAGGACCACCGACGTGATCACTGGGTCTATCTGACCAATAGAACTCTGCATGATCTACTGTCAGAGACTTTGGTTTTAATATTAAAGTAACCTAATATAGGGATTTCCTACTCAGATACAACTTTGTACAAAAGCAGCGACAATTAATCTGGATCAAAGTGAGTATAATTTTTTGGTTGTCATTTCTTCCTGCTTTGAAATGTCCTAGTGCTCCACAGAGTACAGGCTGGGCCTCGGTACATCTGCACTTTTGCTGGCCCAGGCATGACCCAAATACAATATGAGAGCCACTTATGGGTCTAGGACCATGGGCTGGCAGCAGACATGAGAGCTATATCTCGCTCAATGCAAGATGATAGCAAGTCTCGCCTGCAGGATTTCCGGTAAGCTACAGTAATGGGGCAGCCCATATTATTGCATTCCTTGCTCGCTCGGCTGGTTCGCTCTTTGCTTCGGTCTCTTCTGTTTTTCTCTTTTACATTTCTTTCCATTTCCTTCTGGTTTTTTATTTCTACACCGGGGTTTTCAGTATTTTATGTTTTTTCTTTGTTTTCACCGGGTTGTTTTGTTTCTTTCTCATTTTTACCGGTTTCTTTTCTTTTCTTCCCTTTTCCTTCGGTTCATTTTGTTTCTTTCTCCAATTTCAATTGTTTTTATTTTCTTTATTTGATTCCATTTTCTTTGTTTCTTTCTTGATTTTCCCCGGTTTTATTTGTTTTTCTTGTTTCCTTTACTGTTTTCATTCTTTTGCACTGGTTTCCATTGGTTATCTCTGTTTTTATTTGTCTTGTCAATTTTCCTTTGGTTTTTTCTTTCTCTTTCCATATAGAACAAGAATATATTTTTATACGCATTTAAATTTTTTCCCAATCACAAGAAACATTTTGCATATACATCTAAAACATCTTTATTTTACATGTTGAACATTTTTTAAATACATGATTAACATTTTTTTCGAACATATATTCTGTTGTCAACCTTTTACATACACATTAAAAAAGTCGTCTACAAGAGGAACATTTTTTTATACAAGTTTAATGTTTTCCAAATACATGATCGACTTTTTTGAAAACTTTATTTTTTTATTCTACCTTTTTCAATCCACATTATATATTTTTATACAAATTTAACATTTGTAAAATATATTATTAACATTTGTAAAACATATTTTTTATTTCAATTTTTTTCCATACACATTGTACTTTTTTGTATACATTGGGAACATTTTTAAATACACATTTAACATTTTAAATACATGAATAACATTTTTGAAAACATATATTTCTTGATGTCTGCTTCTTACATACATATTGTACATTTTTTATATACATTAGGAACATTTCTAAGATACATGTTTAACATTTTCCAAATGCATGAATAATAAAAAAAATAAAAATATTTTTTGATATCTAGGTTTGTTCATACACATTGTACGTATTTGTATACACATTTAACATTTGCCAAATACATGACTAAGACTTTTGAAAACATTTTTTTATGTCTATGTTTTTACATACACACTTTATATTTTTTGTAAGCATCAGGAAAAATATTTATATACATTTTTATCATTTTAAAAATAAATGATTAAAAAATTTAAACATGTATTTTTTTATGTAGACTCGTTTTTCATACACATTTAACTTTTTGTATACATCTCGGAAATTTTTATACACAGATTTTACATTTTTTGAAGACATGATTAATATTTTTAAAACATACCCCTCCATCCGGAAAAGCATGGCACCATGGAAATTATGTGAAAAACTCCTCAGTCAATTCCCAGCAAACGACACACTCCTCCGCTCCTCTCCCCCGTCAGAGCCCCCTGCTCGTCTCCCTTGCCGGAGCCCCCTGCCCGTTTTCCCGCGCGCGCCGCCAGAGATTCCCCGGGCCTTACCGGAGCTCCCCCTCCTTGTTCCTCTCCTCCGTCGTGTTGCTTCCCCGGGCGAGGAGAAGGCTCGATTTTTCTGACCTCCTCCAACAGAAGTCGCGGCTGCCCTGCTCCACCACCGCCACAACTCCCCTGGTCCCTGACGCCGCAACTGCCTCCTCCGCCGCTCCATCCTGCTCGCTCAGCTCCTGCTCGCCTGCCTCCCTAGCTTCCTCTGTCAGGGCCGACGGTCGCACCCTCCAACTCCCTTTGCCATTGCTGGTCCTCCTCCTCCTTCGTCGCAACATTGATCGACATTGAAAAGATGCCCAGTACCAACAAGGAGGTAATACAAGCCGTCAGTGTCGTGTTTTGCTGCTTGTCGTCGCTCAGGGGTTTGAGGTTGTTGGGGAACGTAGTAATTTTAAAAAAATTCCTACGCACACGCAAGATCATGGTGATGCATAGCAATGAGAGGGGGAGTGTATCTTCGTACCCTTGAAGATCGCTAAGCGTAAGCGTTTATCAACGCGGTTGATGTAGTCGTACACCTTCACGATCCGCCCCGATCAAGTACCGAACGTACGGCACCTCCACGTTCAGCACACGTTCAGCTCGATGACGTCCTCGCCTTCTTGATTCAGCAAGACGGGCGAAGTAGTAGATGAGTTCCGGCAGCACGACGGCATGGTGATGGTGTTGGTGAAGAACAATCTCCGCAGGGCTTCGCCTAAGCACTACGAAAACTATGACGGAGGATAAACTAGAGGGGACGGGGTTGCCGGCACACGGCTTGGTGTTTCTTGATGTGTCTTTGGTGCTAGCCCTGCCCCTCTATTTATATGTTGAGCCTTCAGGTCGAAACTTGGAGTAATAGCCTCCACAAAGTCGGTTTCACCCGAAAGGCAAGAGTCCTTCTCGGACTCCAGGGCCAGACGCCAGGGTTTCCGGTGTCTGGACCCAGACGCCAGGGACACTAGCGTCTGGCCCCTGGACTCCGCAAAACTTCCTTTTGCGCTTTCCAAAAACCTTGTGGGCTTTCCCCTTTAGCCCAAATAAAGTGTTCTCGTACCCAAACATTTCGGGAAACATGCGGAACCCCTTCCGGTGAATTCCGGAACCCTTCCGGAGACCAAACACTATTATCACATATATCAAACTTTATCTCCGGACCATTCCGGAGTTCCTCGTCATGTCCGTGATCTCATCCGGGACTCCGAACAACATTCGATTACCAACATACATAACTCATATAGTACTATATCGTCAACGAATGTTAAGCGTGCGGACCCTACGGGTTCGAGAACTATGTAGACATGACCGAGACACCTCTCTGGTCAATAACCAATAGGGGAACCTAGATGTTCATATTGGCTCCTACATATTCTATGAAGATCTTTATCGGTTGATCCGCATAACAACATACGTTGTTCCCTTTGTCATCGGTATGTTACTTGCCCGAGATTCGATCATCGGTATCTCAATACCTAGTTCAATCTCGTTACCGGCAAGTCTCTTTACTCATTCCGTAATACATCATCCCGCAACTAACTCATTAGTCACATTGCTTGCAAGGCTTATAGTGATGTGCATTACCGAGAGGGCCCAGAGATACCTCTCCGACACTCGGAGTGACAAATCCCAATGTCGATCTATGCCAACTCAATAAGTACCATAGGAACACCTGTAGAGCACCTTTATAATCTCCCAGTTACGTTGTGACATTTGGTAGCACACAAAGTGTTCCTCCGGTATTCGGGAGTTGCATAATCTTATAGTCATAGGAACATGTATAAGTCATGAAGAAAGCAATAGCAACAAACTAAACGATCAAGTGCTAAGCTAACGGAATGGGTCAAGTCAATCACATCATTCTCTAATGATGTGATCCCGTTAATCAAATGACAACTCATGTCTATGGTTTAGGAAACATAACCATCTTTGATTTAACGAGCTAGTCAAGTAGAGGCAAACTAGTGACACTTCGTTTGTCTATGTATTCACACATGTACTAAGTTTCCGGTTAATACAATTCTAGCATGAATAATAAACATTTATCATGATATAAGGAAATATAAATAACAACTTTATTATTGCCTCTAGGGCATATTTCCTTTAGTCTCCCACTTGCACTAGAGTCAATAATCTAGATAACATAGTAATGATTCTAACACCCATGGAGTCTTGGTGTTGATCGTGTTTTGCTCGTGAGAGAGGCTTAGTCAACGGGTCTGCAATATTCAGATCCGTATGTATCTTGCAAATCTCTATGTCTCCCTCCTTGACATGATCCGCGGATGGAATTGAAGCGTCTCTTGATGTGTTTGGTTCTCTTGTGAAATCTGGATTCCTTTGCTAAAGCAATTGCACCAGTATTGTCACAAAAGATTTTTATTGGACCCGATGCACTAGGTATGACACCTAGATCGGATATGAACTCTTTCATCGAGACTCCTTCATTTGCTGCTTCCGAAGCAACTATGTACTCCGCTTCACATGTAGATCCTGTTGGGGAACGTAGTAATTTCAAAAAAAAATCCTACGCACACGCAAGATCATGGTGATGCATAGCAACCAGCAGGGAGAGTGAGTCCATGTACCCTCGTAGACCCAAATCGGAAGCGTTAGCACAACGCGGTTGATGTAGTCATACGTCTTCACCATCCGATCGATCCAAGTACCGAACGTATGGCACCTCCGAGTTCAGCACACGTTCAGCTCGATGACGTCCCGCGAACTCCGATCCAGCAGAGCTTCACGGGAAAGTTTCGTCAGGACGACGGTGTGGTGACGGTGATGATGTTGCTACCGACGCAGGGCTTCGCGTAAGCACCGCTACGATATTATCGATGTGGAATATGGTGGAGGGGGGCACCGCACACGGCTGGAATAAATCAATAAATCAACTTGTGTGTCTATGGGTGCCCCTGCCCCCGTATATAAAGGAGCAAGGGAGGAGGCGGCCGGCCAGGAGGAGGGCGCGCCAAGGGGGGAGTCCTACTCCCGCTTTTCCTTGTAGGAGTAGGAGAGGGGAAGGAAGAGAGAGAGAGGAGAGGAAGGAAAGGGGGGCGCCGCCCCCCTGCTTGTCCAATTCGGACTAGAGGGGGAGGGGGCGCGCGGCCTGCCCTGGCCGCCCCTCCTCTTCTCCACTAGGGCCCATGAGGCCCAATAACCTCCCGGGGGTTCCGATGACCCCCCGGTACTCCGGTATATGCCTGAGCTCACCCGAAACACTTCCGAAGTCCAAACATAGTCATCCAATATATCGATCTTTATGTCGTGGCCATTTCGAGACTCTTCATCATGTCCTTGATCATATCCGGGACTCCGAACTATCTTTGGTACATCAAAACACATAAACTCATAATACCGATCGTCACCGAACTTTAAGCGTGCGGACCCTACGGGTTCGAGAACTATGTAGACATGACCGAGACATGTTTCTGGTCAATAACCAATAGCAGAACCTGGATGCTCATATTGGTTCCCACATATTCTACAAAGATCTTTATCGGTCAAACTGCATAACAACATACGTTGTTCCCTTTGTCATCGGTATGTTACTTGCCCGAGATTCGATCGTCGGTATCTCAATACCTAGTTCAATCTCGTTACCAACAAGTCTCTTTACTCGCTATATAATACATCATCTCGCAACTAACTCATTAGTCACATTGCTTGCAAGGCTTATATTGATGTGCATTACCGAGAGGGCCCATAGATACCTCTCCGACAATCGGAGTGGTAAATCCTAATCTCGAAATACGCCAACCCAACAAGTACCTTCGGAGACACCTGTAGAGCACCTTTATAATCACCTAGTTACGTTGTGACGTTTGGTAGCACACAAAGTGTTCCTCTGGTAAACGGGAGTTGCATATCTCATAGTCACATGAACATGTATAAGTCATGAAGAAAGCAATAACAACATACTAAACGATCAAGTGCTAAGCTAATGGAATGGGTCAAGTAAATCACATCATTCTCCTAATGATGTGATCCCATTAATCAAATAACAACTCATGTCTATGGTTAGGAAACGTAACCATCTTTGATTAACGAGCTAGTCAAGTAGAGGCATACTAGTGACATTATGTTTTTCTATGTATTCACACATGTATTATGTTTCTGATTAATACAATTCTAGCATGAATAATAAACATTTATCATGATATGAGGAAATAAATAATAACTTTATTATTGCCTCTAGGGCATATTTCCTTCAGTCTCCCACTTGCACTAGAGTCAATAATCTAGATTACACAGTAATGATTCTAACACCCATGGAGTCTTGGTGTTGATCATGTTTTGCTCGTGGAAGAGGCTTAGTCAACATGTCTGCAACATTCAGATCCGTATGTATCTTGCAAATCTCTATGTCTCCCACCTGGACTTGATCCCGGATGGAATTGAAGCGTCTCTTGATGTGTTTGGTTCTCTTGTGAAATCTGGATTCCTTTGCCAAGGTAATTGCACCAGTATTGTCACAAAAGATTTTCATTGGACCCGATGCACTAGGTATGACACCTAGATCGGATATGAAATCCTTCATCCAGACTCCTTCATTTGCTGCTTTCGAAGCAGCTATGTATTCCGCTTCACACGTAGATCCTGCCATGACACTTTTTTTAGAACTGCACCAACTGACAGCTCCACCATTCAATATAAACACGTATCCGGTTTGCGATTTAGAATCGTCCGGATCAGTGTCAAAGTTTGCATTCATGTAACCATTTACGACTAGCTCTTTGTCACCTCCATAAACGAGAAACATATCCTTAGTCCTTTTCAGGTATTTTAGGATGTTCTTGACCGCTGTCCAGTGATCCATTCCTGGATTACTTTGGTACCTCCCTGCTAAGCTAATAGCAGGTCACACATCAGGTCTAGTACACAACATTGCATACATGATTGAGCCTATGGCTGAAGCATAGGGAACATCTTTCATTTTCTCTCTATCTTCTGTAGTGGTCGGGAATTGAGTCCTACTCAACTTCACACCTTGTAATACAGGCAAGAACCCTTTCTTTGCTTGATCCATTTTGAACTTCTTCAAAACTTTATCAAGGTATGTGCTTTGTGAAAGTCCAATTAAGCACCTTGATCTATCTCTATAGATCTTGAAGCCCAATATATAAGCAGCTTCACCAAGGTCTTTCATTGAAAAACTTTTATTAAAGTATCCTTCTATGCTATTCAGAAATTCTATATCATTTCCAATCAACAATATGTCGTCCACATATAATATTAGAAATGCTACAGAGCTCCCACTCACTTTCTTGTAAATACAGGCTTCTCCAAAAGTCTGTATAAAACCATATGCTTTGATCACATTATCAAAGCGTTTATTCCAACTCTGAGAGGCTTGCACAAGTCCATAAATGGATCGCTGGAGCTTGCACACTTTGTCAGCACCTTTCGGATCGACAAAACCTTCTGGTTGCATCATATACAACTCTTCTTCCAGAAATCCATTCATGAATGCAGTTTTGACATCCATTTGCCAAATTCCATAATCATAAAATGCAGCAATTGCTAACATGATTTGGACAGACTTAAGCATCGCTACGGGTGAGAAAGTATCATCGTAGTCAACCCCTTGAACTTGTCGAAAACCTTTCACAACAAGTCGAGATTTGTAGACAGTAACATTACCATCAGCGCCAGTCTTCTTCTTGAAGATCCATTTATTCTCGATGGCTTGCCGATCATCGGGCAAGTCAACCAAAGTCCACACTTTGTTCTCATACATGGATCCCATCTTAGATTTCATGGCTTCAAGCCATTTTGCGGAATCTGGGCTCATTGTCGCTTCCTCATAGTTTGTAGGTTCATCATGGTCAAGTAGCATGACTTCCAGAATAGGATTACCGTACCACTCTGGTGCGGATCTTACTTTGGTTGACCTACGAGGTTCGGTAGTAACTTGATCTGAAGTTTCATGATCATCATCATTAGCTTCCTCACTAATTGGTGTAGGAATCACAGGAACAAATTTCTGTGATGAATTACTTTCCAATAAGGAAGTAGGTACAGTTACCTCATCAAGTTCTATTTTCCTCCCACTCACTTCTTTCGAGAGACTAGAAAGGATCCAAATTTAGCAACAAATGTCTTGCCTTCGGATCTGTGATAGAAGGTGTACCCAACAGTCACTTTTGGGTATCATATGAAGACACATTTCTCCGATTTGGGTTTGAGCTTATTAGGTTGAAGTTTTTTCACATAAGCATTGCAGCCCCAAACTTTTAGAAATGACAACTTTGGTTTCTTGCCAAACTGCAGTTCATAAGGCGTCATCTCAATGGATTTTGATGGTGCCCTATTTAACGTGAATGCAACTGTCTCTAAAGCATAACCCCAAAATGATAGCGGTAAATCACTAAGAGACATCATAGACCGCACCATATTAAGTAAAGTGCGATTACGACGTTCGGACACACTATTACGTTGTGGTGTTCCAGGTGGCGTGACTTGCGAAACTATTCACATTGTTTCAAATGAAGACCAAACTCGTAACTCAAATATTCTCCTCCACAATCAGATCGTAGAAACTTTATTTTCTTGTTATGATGATTTTCTTCTTCACTCTGAAGTTATTTGAAATTTTCAAATGTTTCAGACTTATGTTTCATTAAGTAGATATAACCATATCTGCTCAAATCATTTGTGAAGGTGAGAAAATAACGATACCCGCCACGAGCCTCAACATTCATCGGACCACATACATCAGTATGTATGATCTCCAACAAATCTGTTGCTCGCTCCATCATTCCGGAGAACGGCGTTTTAGTCATCTTGCCCATGAGGCATGGTTTGCAAGTACCAAGTGATCAATAATCAAGTGATTCCAAAAGTCCATCAGTATGGAGTTTCTTCATGCGCTGTACACCAATATGACCTAAACGGCAGTGCCAGAAATAAGTTGCAGTATCATTATTAACTCTGCATCTTTTGGTTTCAATATTATGTATATGTGTATCACTACTATCGAGATTTAATATAAATAGACCACTCATCAAGGGTGCATGCCCATAAAAGATATTACTCATATAAATAGAACAACCATTATTCTCTGATTTAAATGAATAACCGTCTCGCATCAAACAACCTCCAGATATAATGTTCATTCTCAATGCTGGCACCAAATAACAATTATTCAGGTCTAAAACTAATCCCGAAGGTAGATGTATAGGTAGCGTGCCGATGGCGATCACATCGACTTTGGAACCATTTCCCACGCGCATCGTCACCTCGTCCTTAGCCAATCTTCGCTTAATCCGTAGTCCTTGTTTTGAGTTGCAAATATTAGCAACAAAACCAGTATCAAATACCCAGGTGCTACTGCGAGCATTAGCAAGGTACACATCAATAAAATGTATATCACATATACCTTTGTTCACCTTGCCATCCTTCTTATCTGCCAAATACTTGGGGCACTTCCGCTTCCAGTGACCGGTTCCTTTGCAGTAGAAGCACTCAGTCTCAGGCTTAGGTCCGGACTTAGGTTTCTTCTCTTGAGCAGCAACTTGTTTGTTGTTCTTCTTGAAGTTCCCCTTCTTCTTCCCTTTCCCCTCTTTCTTGAAACTAGTGGTCTTGTTAACCATCAACACTTGATGCTCCTTTTTGATTTCTACCTCCGCAGCCTTTAGCATCACGAAGAGCTTAGGAATTGTCTTGTTCATCCCTTGCATATTATAGTTCATCATGAAGCTCTTGTAGCTTGGTGGCGGTGATTGGAGAATTCTGTCAATGAAACTGTCATCGGGAAGATTAACTCCCAGTTTAATCAAATGATTATTATACCCAGACATTTTGAGTATATGCTCACTAACAGAACTATTCTCCTCCATCTTGTAGCTATAGAAATTATTGGAGACTTCATACCTCTCAATCCGGGCATTTGCTTGAAATATTAAATTCAACTCCTGGAACATGTCATATGCTCCATGACGTTCAAAACATCGTTGAAGTCCCGGTTCTAAGCCATAAGGCATGGCACACTGAACTATCGAGTAGTCATCTGTTGGGAATATGCCCTAGAGGCAATAATAAAAGGATTATTATTATATTTCCTTGTTCATGATAATTGTCTTTTATTCATGCTATAATTGTATTATCCGGAAATCGTAATACACGTGTGAATACATAGACCACAATACGTCCCTAGTAAGCCTCTAGTTGACTAGCTCGTTGGTCAACAGATAGTCATGGTTTCCTGACTATGGACATTAGGTGTCATTGACAACGGGATCACATCATTAGGAGAATGATGTGATGGACAAGACCCAATCCTAAGCATAGCATAAGATCGTGTAGTTCGTTTTGCTAGAGCTTTTCCAACGTCAAGTATCTCTTCCTTAGACCATGAGATCGTGTAACTCCCGGATACCATAGGAGTGCTTTGGGTGTACCAAACGTCACAACGTAACTGGGTGACTATAAAGGTGCACTACAGGTATCTCCGAAAGTGTCTGTTGGGTTGACACGGATCGAGACTGGGATTTGTCACTCCGTATGACGGAGAGGTATCACTGGGCCCACTCGGTAGTGCATCATCATAATGAGCTCAAAGTGACCAAGTATCTGGTCACGGGATCATGCATTACGGTACGAGTAAAGTGACTTGCTGGTAACGAGACTGAACGAGGTATTGGGATATCGACGATCGAGTCTCGGGCAAGTAACATACCGTCTGACAAAGGGAATAGTATACGAGGTTGCTTGAATCCTCGACATCATGGTTCATCCGATGAGATCATCGAGGAGTATGTGGGAGCCAACATGGGTATCCAGCTCCCGCTGTTGGTTATTGATCGGAGAGCCATCTCGGTCATGTCTGCATGTCTCCCGAACCCGTAGGGTCTACACACTTAAGGTTCGGTGATGCTAGGGTTGTATGAATATGAGTATGCAGCAAACCGAATGTTGTTCGGAGTCCCAGATGAGATCCCGGACGTCATGAGGAGTTCCGGAATGGTCCGGAGGTAAAGAAAACTATATAGGAAGTGCTGTTTCGGCCATCGGGAAAGTTTCGGGGTCACCCGGTATTGTACCGGGACCACCGGAAGGGTCCCGGGGGTCCACCGGGTGGGGCCACCTATCCCGGAGGGCCCCGTGGGCTGAAGTGGGAGGGGAACCAGCCCCTAGTGGGCTGGTGCACCCCCCCTTGGCCCCCCCCCCCCCTGCGCCTAGGGTTGGAAACCCTAGGTGGGGGGGGGCGCACCACTTGCCTTGGGGGGCACTCCACCCCCCCTGGCCGCCGCCCCCTTGGGAGATTGCATCTCCCAGGGCCGGCGCCCCCCCTGGGGGCCTATATAAAGGAGGGCAAGGGGGAGGGCAGCCGCACCCAAGTCTTGGCGCCTCCCTCCCCCTGCTACACCTCGTCCTCCTCCCGCAGCAGCTTGGCGAAGCCCTGCCGGAGTTCTGCTGCATCCACCACCACGTCGTCGTGCTACTGGATCATCATCAACCTCTCCTTCCCCCTTGCTGGATTAAGACGGAGGAGACGTCACGCTGACCGTACGTGTGTTGAACGCGGAGGTGCCGTCCGTTCGGCGCTAGGATCTCCGGTGATAGGATCACGACGAGAACGACTACTTCAACCCCGTTCTTTTGAACGCTTCCGCTCGCGATCTACAAAGTGGTATGTAGATGCATCTCTCCTTTCACTCGTTGCTTAGATGAACTCATAGATGGATCTTGGTGAAACCGTAGGAATTTTTTTATTTTCTGCAACGTTCCCCAACAGTGGCATCATGAGCTAGGCCTATGTGTAGTTCTCTATTGCACGAGTAGAACACAATTTTGTTGTGGGCGTAGATCTTGTTAACTTGCTTGCCGCTACTAGTCTTTTCTTGCTTCAGCAGTATTGTGGGACGAAGCGGCCCGGACCGACCTTACACGTACGCTTACATGAGACAGGTTCCACCGACTGACATGCACTAGTTGCATAAGGTGGCTAGCGGGTGTCTGTCTCTCCTACTTTAGTTGGAGAGGATTAGATGAAAAGGGTCCTTATGAAGGGTAAATAGAAGTTGACAAAATCACGTTGTGGTTATTCGTAGGTAAGAAAACGTTCTTGCTAGAACCCAATTGCAGCCACGTAAAAGATGCAACAACAATTAGAGGACGTCTAACTTGTTTTTGCAGCAATTGTCATGTGATGTGATATGGCCAGAAGTTGTGATGAATGATGAATGATATATTGTGATGTATGAGATCATGTTCTTGTAATAGGAATCACGACTTGCATGTCGATGAGTATGACAATCGGCAGGAGCCATAGGAGTTGTCTTTATTTTTTGTATGACCTGCGTGTCATTGAAGAACGCCATGTAAATTACTTTACTTTATTGCTAAACGCGGTAGCCATAGAAGTAGAAGTAGTCGTTGGCGTGACAACTTCATGAAGACACAATGATGGAGATCATGATGATGGAGATCATGGTGTCATGCCGGTGACGAAAATGATCATGGAGCCCCGAAGATGGAGATCGAAGGAGCTATATGATATTGGCCATATCATGTCACTACTATATAATTGCATGTGATGTTTATTATGTTTTATGCATCTTGTTTACTTAGAACGGCGGTAGTAAATAAGATGATCCCTTATTATAATTTCAAGAAAGTGTTCCCCCTAACTGTGCACCGTTGCTAAAGTTCGTCGTTTCGAAGCACCACGTGATGATCGGGTGTGATAGATCCTTACGTTCACATACAACGGGTGTAAGACAGATTTACACATGCAGAACACTTAGGGTTAACTTGACGAGCCTAGCATGTACAGACATGGCTCGGAACACAGAGACCAAAAGGTCGAACATGAGTCGTATGGAAGATACGATCAACATGGAGATGTTCACCGATGATGACTAGTCCGTCTCACGTGATGATCGTACACGGCCTAGTCAACTCGGATCGTGTAACACTTAGATGACTAGAGGGATGTCTAATCTGAGTGGGAGTTCATTAAATAATTTGATTAGATGAACTTAATTATCATGAACTTAGTCTAAAACTTTTGCAAAATATGTCTTGTAGATCAAATGGCCAACGCTCATGTCAACATGAACTTCAACGCGTTCCTAGAGAAAACCAAGATGAAAGATGATGGCAGCAACTATTCGGACTGGGTCTGGAACCTGAGGATCATCCTCATAGCAGCCAAGAAAGATTATGTCCTAGATGCACCGCTAGGTGAAGCACCCATCCCAGAGAACCAAGACGTTATGAACACTTGGCAATCACGTGCTGATGATTACTCCCTCGTTCAGTGTGGCATGCTTTACAGCTTAGAACCGGGGCTCCAAAAGCATTTTGAGAAACACGGAGCATATGAGATGTTCGAGGAGCTGAAAATGGTTTTCCAAGCTCATGCCCGGGTCGAGAGATATGAAGTCTCCGACAAGTTCTATAGTTGTAAGATGGAGGAAAACAGTTCTGTCAGTGAGCACATACTCAAAATGTCTGGGTTGCACAACCGCCTGCCCCAGCTGGAGATCAACCTCCCGGACGAGGCGGTCATTGACAGAATCCTTCAGTCGCTCCCATCGAGCTACAAGAGCTTTGTGTTGAACTACAATATGCAGGGGATGGTGAAGACCATTCCTGAAGTATTCTCAATGCTGAAGTCAGCAGAGGTTGAAATCAAGAAAGAACATCAAGTATTGATGGTCAATAAGACCACTAAGTTCAAGAAGGGCAAGGGTAAGAAGAACTTCAAGAAGGACGACAAAGATGTTGCCGCGCCCGGTAAGCCAGTTGCCGGGAAGAAGTCAAAGAATGGACCCAAGCCTGAGACTGAGTGCTTTTATTGCAAGGGGAAGGTTCACTGGAAGCAGAACTGCCCCAAATACTTAGCGGACAAGAAGGCCGGCAACACTAAAGGTATATTTGATATACATGTAATTGATGTGTACCTTACCAGTACTCGTAGTAACTCCTGGGTATTTGATACCGTTGCCGTTGCTCATATTTGTAAATCACAGCAGGAGCTGCGGAATAAGCGGAGACTGGCGAAGGACGAGGTGACGATGCACGTCGGGAATGGTTCCAAGGTAGATGTGATCGCCGTCGGCACGCTACCTCTACCTTTACCCACGGGATTAGTTATGAACCTCAATAATTGTTATTTAGTGCCAAGTTTGAGCATGAACATTGTATCTGGATCTCGTTTAATACGAGATGGCTACTCATTTAAATCCGAGAATAATGGTTGTTCTATTTATATGAGAGATATGTTTTATGGTCATGCCCCGATGGTCAATGGTTTATTCTTAATGAATCTCGAACGTAATGTTACACATATTCATAGTGTGAATACCAAAAGATGTAAAGTTGATAACGATAGTCCCACATACTTGTGGCACTGGCGCCTTGGTCACATTGGTGTCAAGCGCATGAAGAAGCTCCATGCTGATGGACTTTTAGAGTCTCTAGATTATGAATCATTTGACACATGCGAACCATGCCTCATGGGCAAAATGACCAAGACCCCGTTCTCCGGAACAATGGAGCGAGCAACCAACTTATTGGAAATCATACATACTGATGTGTGTGGTCCAATGAGCGTTGAGGCTCCCGGAGGATATCGTTATGTTCTCACTCTCACTGATGACTTGAGTAGATATGGGTATGTCTACTTGATGAAACACAAGTCTGAGACCTTTGAAAAGTTCAAGGAATTTCAGAATGAAGTAGAGAATCAACGTGACCGAAAGATAAAATTCTTACGATCAGATCATGGAGGAGAATACTTAAGTCACGAATTTGGTACACAGTTAAGGAAATGTGGAATCGTTTCACAACTCACGCCGCCTGGAACACCTCAGCGTAACGGTGTGTCCGAACGTCATAATCGCACTCTATTGGATATGGTGCGGTCTATGATGTCTCTTACCGATTTACCGCTCTCGTTTTGGGGATACGCTCTAGAGACAACTACATTCACTTTACATAGGGCACCGTCTAAATTCGTTGAGACGACACCGTATAAATTATGGTTTGGGAAGAAACCTAAGCTGTCGTTTCTAAAAGTTTGGGGATGCGATGCTTATGTCAAGAAACTACAACCTAAAAAGCTCGAACCCAAGTCGGAAAAATGCGTCTTCATAGGATACCCTAAGGAAACCATTGGGTATACCTTCTACTTAAGATCCGAGGGCAAGACCTTTGTTGCCAAGAACGGATCCTTTCTGGAAAAAGAGTTTCTCTCGAAAGAAGTAAGTGGGAGGAAAGTAGAACTCGATGAAGTACTACCTCTTGAACCGGAAAGTAGTACAGCTCAGGAAAATGTTCCTGTGGTGCCTACACCAACTGGAGAGGAAATTAATGATGATGATCAAGGTACTTCGGATCAAGTTACTACTGAACCTCGTAGGTCCACAAGGACACGTTCCACACCAGAGTGGTATGGCAACCCTGTCCTGGAAATCATGTTGTTTGACAACGGCGAACCTTCAAACTATGAAGAAGCGATGACGGGCCCAGATTCCAACAAATGGCTTGAAGCCATGCAATCCGAGATAGAATCCATGTATAAAAAAAGTATGGACTTTGACTGACTTGCCCGATGATCGGCGAGCGATAGAAAACAAATGGATCTTTAAGAAGAAGACGGACGCGGATGGTAATATTACCGTCTATAAAGCTCGACTTGTCGCTAAGGGTTATCGACAAGTTCAAGGGATTGACTACGATGAGACTTTCTCTCCCGTAGCGAAGCTTAAGTCCGTCTGAATAATGTTAGCAATTGCCGCATACTATGATTATGAGATATGGCAGATGGACGTCAAAACGGCATTCCTTAACGGGCATCTTAAGGAAGAACTGTATATGATGCAGCCGGAGGGTTTTGTCAATCCTAAGAATGCTAACAAAGTATGCAAGCTCCAGCGATCCATTTATGGGCTGGTGCAAGCATCTCGGAGTTGGAACATTCGCTTTGATGAGATGATCAAAGCGTTTGTGTTTATGCAGACTTATGGAGAAGCCTGCGTTTACAAGAAAGTGAGTGGGAGCTCTGTAGCATTTCTCATATTATATGTAGATGACATACTTTTGATGGGAAATGATATAGAATTCTTGGACAACATTAAGGCCTACTTGAATAAGTGTTTTTCAATGAAGGACCTTGGAGAAGCTGCTTACATATTAGGCATCAAGATCTATAGGGATAGATCGAGACGCCTCATAGGTCTTTCACAAAGCACATACCTTGATAAGATTTTGAAGAAGTTCAAAATGGATCAGTCCAAGAAAGGGTTCTTGCCTGTACTGCAAGGTGTGAGATTGAGCTCGGCTCAATGCCCGACCACGACAAAAGATAAAGAAGAGATGAGTGTCATCCCCTATGCTTCAGCCATAGGATCTATTATGTATGCCATGCTATGTACCAGACCTGATGTAAACCTTGCCATAAGTTTGGTAGGAAGGTACCAAAGTAATCCCGGCAAGGAACACTGGACAGCGGTCAAGAATATCCTGAAGTACCTGAAAAAGACAAAGGACATGTTTCTCGTTTATGGAGGTGACGAAGAGCTCGCCGTAAAGGGTTACGTCGACGCTAGCTTCGACATAGATCTGGATGACTCTAAGTCACAAACCGGATACGTGTATATGTTGAATGGTGGAGCAGCAAGCTGGTGCAGCTGCAAGCAGAGCGTCATGGCGGGATCTACATGTGAAGCGGAGTACATGGCAGCCTCGGAGGCAGCGCATGAAGCTATTTGGGTGAAGGAGTTCATCACTGACCTAGGAGTCATACCCAATGCGTCGGGGCTGATTAAACTCTTCTGTGACAACACTGGAGCTATTACCCTTGCCAAGGAGCCCAGGTTTCACAAGAAGACTAGGCACATCAAGCGTCGCTTCAACTCCATCCGTGAAAATGTTCAAGATGGAGACATAGATATTTGCAAAGTACATATGGATCTGAATGTCGCAGATCCGTTGACTAAACCTCTCTCGCGAGCAAAACATGATCAACACCAGAACTCTATGGGTGTTCGATTCATCACAATGTAACTAGATTATTGACTCTAGTGCAAGTGGGAGACTGTTGGGAATATACTCTAGAGGCAATAATAAAAGGATTATTATTATATTTCCTTGTTCATGATAATTGTCTTTTATTCATGCTATAATTGTATTATCCGGAAATCGTAATACACGTGTGAATACATAGACCACAATACGTCCCTAGTAAGCCTCTAGTTGACTAGCTCATTGGTCAATAGATAGTCATGGTTTCCTGACTATGGACATTAGATGTCATTGACAACGGGATCACATCGTTAGGAGAATGATGTGATGGACAAGACCCAATCTTAAGCATAGCATAAGATCGTGTAGTTCGTTTTGCTAGAGCTTTTCCAATGTCAAGTATATCTTCCTTAGACCATGAGATCATGTAACTCCCGGATACCGTAGGAGTGCTTTGGGTGTACCAAACGTCACAACGTAACTGGGTGACTATAAAGGTGCACTACAGGTATCTCCGAAAGTGTCTGTTGGGTTGACACGGATCGAGACTGGGATTTGTCACTCCGTATGACGGAGAGGTATCACTGGGCCCACTCGGTAGTGCATCATCATAATGAGCTCAAAGTGATCAAGTGTCTGGTCACGGGATCATGCATTATGGTACGAGTAAAGTGACTTGCCGGTAACGAGACTGAACGAGGTATTGGGATACCGATGATCGAGTCTCGGGCAAGTAACATACCGTCCGACAAAGGGAATAGTATACGGGGTTGCTTGAATCCTCGACATCGTGGTTCATCCGATGAGATCATCGAGGAGTATGTGGGAGCCAACATGGGTATACAGATCCCGTTGTTGGTTATTGACCGGAGAGCCGTCTCGGTCATGTCTGCATGTCTCCCGAACCCGTAGGGTCTACACACTTAAGGTTCGGTGACGCTAGGGTTGTATGAATATGAGTATGCAGCAAACCGAATGTTGTTTGGAGTCCCGGATGAGATCCCGGACGTCACGAGGAGTTCCGGAATGGTCTGGAGGTAAAGAAAACTATATAGGAAGTGCTGTTTCGGCCATCGGGAAAGTTTCGGGGTCACCCGGTATTGTACCGGGACCACCGGAGGGTCCCGGGGGTCCACCGGGTGGGGCCACCTATCCCGGAGGGCCCCGTGGGCTGAAGTGGGAGGGGAACCAGCCCCTAGTGGGCTGGTGCACCCCCCCTTGGGCCCCCCCTGCGCCTAGGGTTGGAAACCCTAGGTGGGGGGGCGCACCACTTGCCTTGGGGGGCACTCCACCCCCCCTGGCCGCCGCCCCCTTGGGAGATTGCATCTCCCAGGGCCGGCGCCCCCCCCCCCTGGGGGCCTATATAAAGGAGGGCAAGGGGGAGGGCAGCCGCACCCAAGTCTTGGCGCCTCCCTCCCCCTGCTACACCTCGTCCTCCTCCCGCAGCAGCTTGGCGAAGCCCTGCCAGAGTTCTGCTGCATCCACCACCACGCCGTCGTGTTGCTGGATCATCATCAACCTCTCCTTCCCCCTTGCTTGATCAAGACGGAGGAGACGTCACGCTGACCGTACGTGTGTTGAATGCGGAGGTGCCGTCCGTTCGGCGCTACGATCTCCGGTGATAGGATCACGACGAGAACGACTACTTCAACCCCGTTCTTTTGAACGCTTCCGCTCGCGATCTACAAAGTGGTATGTAGATGCATCTCTCCTTTCACTCGTTGCTTAGATGAACTCATAGATGGATCTTGGTGAAACTGTAGGAATTTTTTTATTTTCTGCAACGTTCCCAACATCATCAACACGCGACTGCCAGGCATTCACAATGTGTGTAGTTGCCGGCGCAGGTGGTACACCTAGCGGTGCTTCCAGGATGTAATTCTTCTGTGCAGCAATGATGATAATCCTCAAGTTACGGACCCAGTCCGTGTAATTGCTATCATCATATTTCAACTTTGCTTTCTCAAGAAACGCATTAAACATCAACGGAACAACAACACGGGCCGTCTATCTACAACAACATAGACAAGCAAAATACTATTAGGTACTAAGTTCATGATAAATTAAAGTTCAATTAATCATATTACTTAAGAACTCCCACTTAGATAGACATCCCTCTAATCATCTAAGTGATCATGTGATCCAAATCAACTAAACCATGTCCGATCATCACGTGAGATGGATTAGTTTTCAATGGTGAACATCACTATGTTGATCATATCTACTATATGGTTCACGCTCGACCTTTCGGTCTCAGTGTTCCGAGGCCATATCTGCATATGCTAGGCTCGTAAAGTTTAACCTGAGTATTCTGTGTGTGTAAAACTGTCTTACACCTGTTGTATTTGAACGTAGAGCTTATCACACCCGATCATCACGTGGTGTCTCGGCACGAAGAACTTTCTCAACGGTGCATACTCAGGGAGAACACTTATACCTTGAAAATTTAGTGAGAGATCAACTTATAATGCTACCGTCAAATAAAGCAAAATAAGATGCATAAAGGATAAACATCACATGCAATCAATATAAGTGATATGATATGGCCATCATCATCTTGTGCTTGTGATCTCCATCTCCGAAGTACCGTCATGATCACCATCGTCACCGGCGCGACACCTTGATCTCCATCGTAGCATCATTGTCGTCTCGCCAACTATTGCTTCTACGACTATTGTCGGTGTCAAAACCGGCGGATCTCGGGTAGGGGGTCCCAAACTGTTCGTCTAGGCGGATGGTAACAGGAGACGAGGGACACGATGTTTTTACCCAGGTTCGGGCCCTCTTGATGGAGGTAAAACCCTACGTCCTGCTTGATTAATATTGATGATGTGGGTTACAAGAGTAGATCTACCACGAGATCAAGGAGGCTAAACCCTAGAAGCTAGCCTATGGTATGATTGTTGTTCGTCCTATGGACTAAGGCCATCCGGTTTATATAGACACCGGAGAGGGCTAGGGTTACACAGAGTCGGTTACAAAGGTAGGAGATCTACATATCCGTATCGCCAAGCTTGCCTTCCACGCCAAGGAAAGTCCCATCCGGACATGGGACGAAGTCTTCAATCTTGTATCTTCATAGTCTTGGAGTCCGGCCGATGATGGTAGTTCGGCTATCCGGACACCCCCTAGTCCGGGACTCCCTCAACTATCGCTACCGCTTAGTGATAAAGTAAAGAAATTACAGGGCGATTACATTGCAGACATAAAGCAACAACCATATGGCTCCTGCTAGTTGCCGATAACTCGGTTACAAAACATGATCATCTCATACAATAAAATTTAACATCATGTCTTGACCATATAACATCATAACATGCCCTGCAAAAGCAAGTTAGACGTCCTCTACTTTGTTGTTGCAAGTTTTACGTGGCTGCTACGGGCTGAGCAAGAACCGTTCTTACCTACGCATCAAAACCACAACGATGTTTTGTCAAGTTAGTGTTGTTTTAACCTTCAACAAGGACCGGGCTAGCCACACTCGGTTCAACTAAAGTTGGAGAAACTGACACCCGCCAGCCACCTATGTGCAAATCACGTCGGTAGAACCAGTCTCGTGTAAGTGTACGCGTAATGTTGGTCTGGGCCGCTTCATCCAACAATGCCGCCGAACCAAAGTATGACATGTTGGTAAGCAGTATGACTTGTATCTCCCACAACTCACTTGTGTTCTACTCGTGCATATAACATCTACGCATAAACCTGGCTCGGATGCCACTGTTGGGGAACGTAGTAATTTCAAAAAAAAATCCTACGCACACACAAGATCATGGTGATGCATAGAAACAAGTGAGGAGAGTGAGTCCACGTACCCTCATAGACAGAAAGCGGAAGCATTAGCACAACGCGGTTGATGTAGTCATACGTCTTCACGACCCGACCGATCCAAGTACCGGACGTACGACACCTCCGAGTTCAGCACACGTTCATCTCGATGACGTCTCGCGAACTCCGATCCAGCAGAGCTTCACGGGAGAGTTTCGTCAGCACGACGGCGTGGTGACGATGATGATGTTGCTACCTACGCAGGGTTTCGCCTAAGCACTGCTACGATATTATCAAGGTGGAATATGGTGGAGGGGGCCCCGCACACAGCTGGAATAGATCAATAGATCAACTTGTGTGTCTATGGGTGCCCCCTGCCCCCGTATATAAAGGAGCAAGGGGGGGGAGGCGGCCGGCCAGGAGTAGGGCGCGCCAAGGGGGTAGTCCTACTCCCACCGGGAGTAGGACTCCTCTTTTCCTTGTAGGAGTAGGGGAGGGGAAGAGAGGGAGAGAGGAGAGGAAGCAAAGGGGGGCGCCGCCCCCCTCCTTGTCCAATTCGGACTAGAGGGGGATGGGGCGCGGCCTAACCTGGCCGCCCCTCCTCTTCTCCACTAGGGCCCATGAGGCCCAATAAACCCCCCGGGGGGTTCCGATAATCCCCCGGTACTCTGGTATATGCCCGAACTCACCTGGAACACTTCTGAAGTCCAAACATAGTCATCCAATATATCGGTCTTTATGTCTCGACCATTTCGAGACTCCTCGTCATGTCCTTGATCATATCCGGGACTTCGAACTATCTTTGGTACATCAAAACACATAAACTCATAATACCGATCGTCACCGAACTTTAAGCGTGCGGACCCTACGGGTTCGAGAACTATGTAGACATGACCGATACACATTTCCGGTCAATAACCAATAGTCGAACGAGGATGCTTATATTGGTTCCCACATATTCTACGAAGATCTTTATCGGTCAAACCGCATAACAACATACGTTGTTCCCTTTGACATCGGTATGTTACTTGCCCAAGATTCGATCGTCGGTATCTCAATACCTAGTTCAATCTCGTTACCGGCAAGTCTCTTTACTCGTTATGTAATACATCATCTCGTAACTAACTCATTAGTCACATTTCTTGCAAGGCTTATAGTGATGTGCATAACCGAGAGGGCCCAGAGATACCTCTCCGACAATCGGAGTGACAAATCCTAATCTCGAAATACGCCAACCCAACAAGTACCTTCAGAGACACCTGTAGAGCACCTTTATAATCACTCAGTTATGCTGTTACGTTTGGTAGCACACAAAGTGTTCATCCGGTAAACGGGAGTTGCGTAATCTCATAGTCATAGGAACATGTATAAGTCATGAAGAAAGCAATAGCAACATACTATACGATCAAGTGCTAAGCTAGCAGAATGGGTCAAGTCAATCACATCATTCTCCTAATGATGTGATCCCGTTAATCAAATAACAACTCATGTCTATGGTTAGGAAACTTAACCATCTTTGATTAACGAGCTAGTCAAGTAGAGGCATACTAGTGACATTATGTTTGTCTATGTATTCACACATGTATTATGTTTCCGGTTAATACAATTCTAGCATGAATAATAAACATTTATCATGATATGACGAAATAAATAATAACTTTATTATTGCCTCTAGGGCATATTTCCTTCAGATCCCGCCATGACGCTTTGCTTAAAACTGCACCAACTGACAGCTCCACCATTCAATATAAATACATATCCGGTTTGTGACTTAGAGTCATCCGGATCAGTGTTAAAGCTTGCATCGACGTAACCATTTACGACGAGCTCTTTGTCACCTCCATAAACGAGAAATATATCCTTAGTCCTTTTCAGGTATTTCAGGATGTTCTTGATCACTGTCTAGTGATCCACTCCTGGATTACTTTGGTACCTCCCTGCTAAACTAATAGCAAGGCACACATCAGGTCTGCTACACAGCATTGCATACATGATAGAGCCTATGGCCGAAGCATAGGGAACATCTTTCATTTTCTCTCAATCTTCTGCAGTGGTCGGGCATTCAGTCTGACTCAACTTCACACCTTTTAACACACGCAAGAACCCTTTCTTTGCTTGATCCATTTTGAACTTCTTCAAAAATTTATCAAGGTATGTACTTTGTGAAAGTCCAATCAAGCATCTTGATCTACCTCTATAGATCTTGATGCCCAATATATAAGCAGCTTCACCGAGGTCTTTCATTGAAAACTCTTATTCAAATATCCTTTTATGCTATCCAGAAATTCTATATCATTCCAATCAACAATATGTCATCCACATATAATATTAGAAATGCTACTGAGCTCCCACTCACTTTCTTGTAAATACATGCTTGTCCAAAAGTCTGTATAAAACCATATGCTTTGATCACACTATCAAAACGATTATTCCAACTCCGAGATGCTTGCACTAGTCCATAGATGGATCGCTGGAGCTTGCACACTTTGTTAGCATCTTTTGGATCAATAAAACCTTCAGGTTGCATCATATACAACTCTTCTTCCAGAAATCCATTCAGGAATGCAGTCGTTACATCCATTTGCCAAATTTCATAATCATAAAATGCAGCAATTGCTAACATGATTCGGACGGACTTAAGCATCGCTACGGGTGAGAAAGTCTCATCATAGTCAACTCCTTGAACTTGTCGAAAACCTTTCGCAACAAGTCGAGCTTTGTAGACAGTAACATTACCGCCAGCGTCAGTCTTCTTCTTGAAGATCCATTTATTCTTGATGGCTTGCCGATCATCGGGCAAGTCAACAAAAGTCCATACTTTGTTCTCATACATGGATCCTATCTCAGATTTCATGGCCTCAAGCCATTTCGCGGAATCTGGGCTCATCATCTCTTCCTCATAGTACGTAGGTTCGTCATGGTCAAGTAACTTGACCTCCAGAATAGGATTACCATACCACTCTGGTGCAGATCTTACTCTGGTTGACCTACGAGGTTCGGTAGTAACTTGATCTGAAGTTTCATGATCAATATCATTAGCTTGCTCACTAATTGGCATAGGCATCACAGGAACCAGTTTCTGTGATGAACTACTTTCCAATAAGGGAGTAGGTACAGTTACCTCATCAAGTTCTACTTTCCTCCCACTCACTTCTTTCGAGAGAAACTCCTTCTCTAGAAAGGATCCATTCTTACCAACGAATGTCTTGCCTTCAGATCTGTGATAGAAGGTGTACCCAACAGTTTCCTTTGGGTATCCTATGAAGACACATTTCTCCGGTTTAGGTTCGAGCTTATCAGGTTGAACTTTTTCACATAAGCATCACAGCCCCAAACTTTAAGAAACGACAACTTTGGTTTCTTTCCAAACCATAGTTCATAAGGCGTTGTATTAACGGATTTTGATTGTGCCCTATTTAACGTGAATGCAGCCGTCTCTAAAGCATAACCCTAAAACGATAGCGGTAAATCAGTAAGAGACATCATAGATCACACCATATCTAATAAAGTGCGGTTACGACGTTCGGACACACCATTACGCTGTGGTGTTCCGGGTGGCGTGAGTTGCGAAACTATTCCGCATTGTTTCAAATGAAGACCAACCTCGTAACTCAAATATTCTCCTCCACAATCAGATCGTAGAAACTTTATTTTCTTGTTATGATGATTTTCTACTTCACTCTGAAATTCTTTGAACTTTTCAAATGTTTCAAACTTATGTTTCATTAAGTAGATATACCCATATCTGCTCAAATCATCTGTGAAGGTGAGAAAATAACGATACCCGCCACGAGCCTCAACATTCATCAGACCACATACATCAGTATGTATGATCTCCAACAAATCTGTTGCTCGCTCCATTGTTCCGGAGAACGGCGTATTAGTCATCTTGCCCAGGAGGCATGGTTCGCAAGTACGAAGTGATTCATAATCAAGTGATTCCAAAAGTCCATCAGTATGAAGTTTCTTCATGCGCTTTACACCAATATGACCTAAACAACAGTGCCACAAATAAGCTGCACTATCATTATCAACTCTGCATATTTTGGTTTCAATATTATGAATATGTGTATCACTACTATCGAGATTTAATATAAATAGACCACTCTTCAAGGGTGCATGACCATAAAAGATATTACTCCTATAAATAGAACAACCATTATTCTTTGATTTAAATGAATAACCGTCTCGCATCAAACAAGATCCAGATATAATGTTCATGCTCAACGCTGGCACCAAATAACAATTATTCAGGTCTAAAACTAATCCCGAAGGTAGATGTAGAGGTAGCGTGCCGACCACGATCACATCGACTTTGGAACCATTTCCCACACGCACTGTCACCTCGTCCTTATCCAATCTTCGCTTAATCCGTAGTCCCTGTTTCGAGTTGCAAATATTAGCAACAGAACCAGTATCAAATACCCAGGTGCTACTACGAGCATTAGTAAGGTACACATCAATAACATGTATATCACATATACCTTTGTTCACCTTGCCATCCTTCTTATCCGCCAAATACTTGGGGCAGTTCTGCTTCCAGTGACCAGTCCCTTTGCAGTAGAAGCACTCAGTCTCAGGCTTAGGTCCAGACTTGGATTTCTTCTCCTGAGTAGTAACTTGTTTGTTCTTCTTCTTGAAGTTCCCCTTGTTCTTCCCTTTACCGTTTTTCTTGAAACTGGTGGTCTTGTTAACAATCAACACTTGATGCTCCTTTTTGATTTCTACCTCCGCAGCCTTTAGCATCACGAAGAGCTCGGGAATTGTCTTGTTCAGCCCTTGCATATTATAGTTCATCACGAAGCTCTTGTAGCTTGGTGGCAGTGATTGAAGAATTCTGTCAATGACACTATCATCAGGAAGATTAACTCCCAGTTGAATCAAGTGATTATTATACCCAAACATTTTGAGTATATGTTCACTGACAGAACTATTCTCCTCCATCTTGCAGCTATAGAACTTATTGGAGACTCATATCTCTCAATTCAGACATTTGCTTGAAATATTAACTTCAACTCCTGGAACATCTCATATGCTCCATGACGTTCAAAACATCGTTGATGTCCCGGTTCTAAGACGTAAAGCATGGCACACTGAACTATCAAGTAGTCATCAGCTTTGCTTTGCCGGACGTTCACAACGTCTTGTAGTTGCATCAGCAGCAGGCCTGGCACCCAGCGGTGCTTCCAGGACGTAATTCTTCTGTGCAGCAATGAGGATAATCCTCAAGTTACGGACCCAGTCCGTGTAATTTCTACCATCATCTTTCAACTTAGCTTTCTCAAGGAACGCATTAAAATTCAATGGAACAACAGCACAGGCCATCTATCTACAACAACATAGACAAGCAAAATACTATCAGGTACTAAGTTCATGATAAATTAAAGTTCAATTAATCATATTACTTAAGAACTCCCACTTAGATAGACATCCCTCTAATCATCTAAGTGATCACGTGATCCAAATCAACTAAACCATGTCCGATCATCACGTGATATGGAGTAGTTTTCAATGGTGAACATCACTATGTTGATCATATCTACTATATGATTCACGCTCGACCTTTCAGTCTCAGTGTTCCGAGGCCATATCTGCATATGCTAGGCTTGTCAAGTTTAACTTGAGTATTCTCTGTGTGTAAAACTGCCTTACACCCGTTGTACTTGAACGTAGAGCTTATCACACCCGATCATCACGTGGTGTCTCGGCATGAAGAACTTTCGCAACGGTGCATACTCAGGGAGAACACTTATACCTTGAAATTTAGTGAGAGATCAACTTATAATGCTACCGTCGATCTAAGCAAAATAAGATGCATAAAAGATAAACATCACATGCAATCAATATAAGTGATATGACATGGCCATCATCATCTTGTGCCTTTGATCTCCATCTCCAAAGCACCATCATGATCACCAACGTCACCGGCGCGACACCTTGATCTCCATCATAGCATCGTTGTCGTCTCGCCAACTATTGCTTCTACGACTATCGCTACCGCTTAGTGATAAAGTAAAGAAATTACATGGCGATTGCATTTCATACAATAAAGCGACAACCATATGGCTCCTGCTAGTTGCCGATAACTCGGTTACAAAACATGATCATCTCATACAATAAAATTTAACATCATGTCTTGACCATATAACATCATAACATGCCCTGCAAAAGCAAGTTAGACGTCCTCTACTTTGTTGTTGCAAGTTTTACGTGGCTGCTATGGGCTGAGCAAGAATCGCTCTTACCTACGCATCAAAACCATAATGATATTTCGTCAAGTTAATGCTGTTTTAACCTTCAACAAGGATCGGGCGTAGGCACACTCGATTCAACTAAAGTTGGAGAAACTGACACCCGCCAGCCACCTATGTGCGAAGCACGTCGGTAGAACCAGTCTCGCGTAAGCATACGCGTAATATCGGTCCGGGCCGCTTCATCCAACAATATCGCTGAATCAAAGTATGACATGCTGGTAAGCAATATTACTTGTATCGCCCATAACTCACTTGTGTTCTACTCGTGCATATAACATCTACGCATAAACCTGGCTCGGATGCCACTGTTGGGGAACGTAGTAATTTCAAAAAAATTCCTACGCACACGCAAGATCATAGTGATGCATAGCAACGAGAGGAGGAGTGTATCTTCATACCCTTGAAGATCGCTAAGCGGAAGCATTTATCAATGCGGTTGATGTAGTCGTACACCTTCACGGTCCACCCCGATCAAGTACCAAACGTACAGCACCTCCGCGTTCAGCACACGTTAAGCTCGATGACGTCCTCGCCTTCTTGATCCAGCAAGATGGGCGAAGTAGTAGATGAGTTCCGGCAGCACAACGGCGTGGTGACGGTGTTGGTGAAGAAAAATCTCCGCAGGGCTTCGCCTAAGCACTACGGAAACTATGACGGAGGATAAACTAGAGGGGGCGGGGTTGCCGGTACACGGCTTGGTGTGTCTTGATGTGTCTTTGGTGCTTGCCCTGGCCCTCTATTTTTATGTTCAGCCTTGGGGTCGATACTTGGAGTAAAAGCCTCCACAAAGTCGGTTTCACCCGAAAGGCAAGAGTCCTTCTCGGACTCCAGGGCCAGACGCCAGGGTTCCCGGCGTTTGGACCCAGACACCAGGGACCCTGGCGTCTGGCCCCTGGACTCCGCAAAACTTCCTTTAGCGCTTTCCAAAAACCTTGTGGGCTTTCCCCTTTGGCCCAAATAAAGTGTTCTCGTACCCAAACATTTCGGGAAACATGCGGAACCCCTTCCGGAGACCAAACACTATTATCCCATATATCAAACTTTATCTCCGGACCATTCCGGAGTGCCTCGTCATGTCCGTGATCTTATCCGGGACTCCGAACAACATTCGGTTACCACATACATAACTCATATAGTACTATATTGTCAACAAACGTTAAGCGTGCGGACCCTACGGGTTCGAGAACTATGTAGACATGATCGAGATACCTCTTTGGTCAATAACCAATAGCGGAACCTGGATGCCCATATTGGCTCCTACATATTCTACGAAGATCTTTGTCGGTCGAACCACATAACAACATACGTTGTTCCCTTTGTCATCGGTATGTTACTTGCCCGAGATTCGATCGTCGGTTCTCAATACCTAGTTCAATCTCGTTACCGGCAAGTCTCTTTACTCGTTCCGTAATACATCATCCCGCAACTAACTCATTAGTCACATTGCTTACAAGGCTTATAGTGATGTGCATTACCGAGAGGGCCCAGAGATACCTCTCCGACATTCGGAGTGACAAATCCCAATCTCGATCTATGCCAACTCAATAAGTACCATCGGAGACACCTGTAGAGCACCTTTATAATCACCTAGTTATGTTGTGACGTTTGGTAGCACACAAAGTGTTCCTCCGGTATTCGGGAGTTGCATAATCTCATAGTCATAGGAACATGTACAAGTCATGAAGAAAGCAATAGCAACAAACTAAACAATCAAGTGCTAAGCTAACAGAATGGGTCAAGTCAATCACATCATTCTCTAATGATGTGATCCCGTTAATCAAATGACAACTCATGTCTATGGTTTAGAAAAAATAACCATCTTTGATTTAACGAGCTAGTCAAGTAGAGGCAAACTAGTGACACTTTGTTTGTCTATGTATTCACACATGTACTAAGTTTCCGGTTAATACAATTCTAGCATGAATAATAAACATTTATCATGATATAAGGAAATATAAATAACAACTTTATTATTGCCTCTAGGGCATATTTCCTTCAGAGGTAATATGGGGGTGAATTCTTAGAGAGGAATAAGAGAAGAGCCTCGATAATATGTGTGCTTCTGTTCATTGCTGAATTTTCCCCTCGACGCCATCCAAGAGGTGGAGTAGACTAGAGTAGGCTTCAATTTGACTGCAAGAAGAAGAAGAAGAAGAAGAATCTAGCTGAAGAAGAGGGAATAACGGTGACGCAGCACCTGTTGGGGAACGCGGTAATTTTAAAAAAAACTCCTACGATCATGCAAGATCTATCTAGGAGATGCCGACAAAGTCTCTTTACTCGTTCCTTAATACTTCATCCCGCAACTAACTCATTAGTTACAATGCTTGCAAGGCTTATAGTGATGAGCATTACCGAGAGGGCCCGGAGATACCTCTCCGATACACGGAGTGACAAATCCTAATCTTGATCTATGCCAACTCAACAAACACCTTCAGAGACACCTGTAGAGCACCTTCATAATCACCAATTTACGTTGTGACATTTGGTATCACACAAAGTGTTCTTCCATTATTCGGGAGTTGCATAATCTCATAGTCCGAGGAACATGTATATATAAGTCATGAAGAAAGCAGTAACAATGAAATTGTCACGATCATAATGCTAAGCTAACGGATGGGTCATGTCCATCACATTATTCTTCTAATGATGTGATCCCGTTCATCAAATGACAACTCATGTCTATGGTTAGGAAACATAATCATCTTTGATAAACGAGCTAGTCAAGTAGAGGCATACTAGGGACAATATGTTTTGTCTATGTATTCACACATGTACTAAGTTTTCGGTTAATACAATTCTAGTATGAATAATAAACATTTATCATGAAAGGAAATAAATAATAACTTTACTATTGCCTCTAGGGCATATTTCCTTTAGCACCCTTCAGCCGTGGCTCCATCGCCCGTCGAGGTGGTCGCCGCGGAGGAGTAGGTGGCCAGCGGCACAGCTCCCCTCCGTGCGGGTGGCGCAACTTGTCTCCGTGCGGGCGGCATAGGTTGTTAGATATCAACTCGACGAAGAACAAAAACAAACAGGGGACACAAGATTTTACGTGGAAAACCCCTCCAAGACGAAGGGGGAAAAACCAGCCAACCAAACTTCACCGTACCGGGGGAGGTTACAAATGCCGGGGATTTATAACTGATCAACTTATCCCGTGTAGCGGCTTACAAGAGGTATATATAACACAGGTGACCTAGGTCAATACTGATCCTACCGGCGATGGGCTGAAGCGAAGCGTAGTGAGTCTGAAGTTAGCCTTTCTCTTTATACTTGAATTTGAGGCATAACATAATAAGGGTGGGTAGGGGCAACGAAGGTTCGTGCGGTGGCGCAGGTTGGCCATCGTCGTGCCCTGGTCCCTATGGCGGGTGCCGACGGTGGCTGGGGCGACCACGGTGCGTGCGGATGATAGCGGAAGGAGGAAGAAGCAGAGGGTGCTGATTAGCATGAGTTTAAAAGATGAAGGGTTTTTTGCAAAATTGCATGGACAAGTTTTTTCGGACGGAGGGAGTGTACTTTTTATGTCTACTTTTTTACATACACATTGTGCATTTTTTATATATATCAGAAACACTTTTATATACACGTTTAACCTTATTCAAATACATGATTAACATTTTTTGAAACATATAATTTTTTATGTCTACTTTTTTTATACACTGCACTTTTTTGTATACATCAGGAACATTATTTATATATGAGTAACACTTTTGAAGACATATATTATTTATGTCTAATTTTTTACATACACATCGTACATTTTTTCTGTATATCAGAAATATTTTTATAGACATGCTTAACATTATTCAAATACTCGATTAGCACTTTTAAACATATATTTTTTGATGTCTACTTTTTTCATATACATAGTACTTTTTAGTATAATAGGAACATTTTTTATATACATGTTTAAGATTTTTGAAATACACAATTAATATTTTTTAAGACATGTAATTTTTATGTCACTTTTTTACATACACATTATAAATTTTGTGTATGCACCGGAAATATTTTTATATACACATTTAACATTTTTTAAATACATGAGTAACATTTTTTGAAGTTTACTCTTCCCATAGACATTGTACATTTTTTATATATACATATAACCATTTGTAAATACATGATTAACATTTTTTCACATATTTTTTCATGTATATTTTCTCCATACACGTTATAGAATTTTCGTATACATTAGCTATATGTTTTCTATACACGTTTAACATTTTTCTAATGCATGATTAAATGTTTCCAGTTTTGTATACAAATTTAATTTTATAATAGACATATCCAGAATATTTTGAAATGCATGCAAAAGTAAAAAATAAATAAAGAAAGAAATGCAAGATTATATTAAAAAAGGAATTTAAAAAAGCCGAAGGCCTGTCCGCGCTAGGCCAGCCCACGGGCAGCTGCCTGAAGCGAGATGCCGTACTGTCTCGCGTCAGCCGAGACATAAGTGTGCCCAGCAGGAGACGGGGCAACAAGTCCCGAAACATAGAGCCGGCCCCGGCAACAATAAATCCACGCTTGCTTTGACGTGAGCCCGTGACCACGAACGAAAACCTAAATACAAGTCTCCATTTTCAACATTAAACCTTTAGCACTTCTGCATCCTGGTACAAACAGCGCGTCGAACAGATTTTCATGCCCATGGACGCACATGTAATTATGGGGTACTGGATTTCTGGTCCTGGAACTTTGAACGGAATGGGTGCTTCACTGTTAAATCAGCTTACAAGATGTTAGTGGCAAACAAAGCTTCGGCTTGATGGGAACGCTAGATCGTCGAGCACTGTTAGACTATGTATAGCTTCTGTATCTATGTACGTATATTGTACGTATTGTAACACAACCATTATATATAATGAGATAAGCCACCCCTAGAGGGTTGTGCTGGTTCTTTGGTGTGATAACATCGGTGCTACATACCTTTCTGCAAATCCAGTATTTCATGCCCGAATGAAACACATTGAAGTTGACTATCACTTTGTACGGGAACGTGTATCACAAAAGCAACTCCAGATCAAGTTTATCTCATCTAAGGATCAACTTGCAGACATCTTCACTAAGCCTTTACCGCTGCCACAGTTTGAGGCTTGTAGGCGCAATCTTACCCTTCTTAGTTCTTTAGAAAGTGGCTAAGATTGAGGGAGGGTGTTAGACTATGTATAGCTTCTGTACCTATGTACGTATATTGTACGTATTGTAACACAACCATTATATATAATGAGATAAGCCACCCCTAGAGGGTTGTGCTGGTTCCCCAAAACTTATTGTCTTACAAGCACTAACAGAGATGAAGGATCATGAAAAACATTATGGAAAACACAAGTCCCGGGCAAGGTGAGGATGCTTCTTTGGAGGTTATCTAAGCATTCACTTCCAACTGAGGATGTAAGAGCTCACACACACGTCAACCACCTCTTCTTGCGGGTTATGTGGTGCTCTCTTGACTAGTGGAGACATTCACTTCTTGATTACACAATGTCTAGATGCACCTGAGCTTGATAGATGAGGAGCTAGCACATAAAAAAACATCAACAACCGAGTCAAATGCGAAGTGTTGGCTGATAACCCTTATGGAGGCGCTACCTCATGGATTGTTTGTCTTACTGACATTCACTTTGTGGGCATTATGAACTGCTAGATAAAAAGCAATTCATGAGGGAGTCTTTGAGAACCCGCAGTCAATTCACTCATTCGTTGAAAGATACATCCAGGAGTTGGAGATGATTGAAAAGAAACCAGCAGCAACACAAGGCATCGGTATCGGTGGATCAACTTCATAGCGACCAAAAGCACCACTGAAAGGAACGGTAATTTTCTCTGGAGTTCTTCCTTGGTCAAGGTGGAGTAGATGATCCAGCCACGTTGGAGGCCATAGCTTGTCGGGAGGCCCTTGCACTAGCAGAAGATCTCCAACTCCAGCGCGTTATCATAGCATCGCAAAGCAAGTTGTCTTGGACATCAACAACAACTCCAGAGAGAGTTAGGAGCAATTATTCTTAAGATTCATTTATACTCTAGTCTGTTTCAATGTAAGTTTACTTATGAAAGTCGTGATGTTAGCGTAGAAGCTCATAAGTTAACCAAGTTTTATCTCTCGTTATGACCGGAACGACACGTGTGGTTTGGTCAATCCCATGAGCCAACTTGTATCGCACAACTTGTTGTTTTTGATAAATAAAACTTGGTTTCCCCTAGAAAAGAAAGTCTCCATTTTCAACGGTGAGTGGGTTGTGCTAAAAAAACACAATGAATGGGATATTGCCTACAAAAACAATGAATGTGTCACTGTCAAAAGAAATAAAATGAAGCACAACGATGAGTGTGTCACGCCTGCAGATGACGATCTGCAGCGGACTGCAAGTGCAGTTCAGAACTACTGTTAACTGAACCGCAACTAGTGTGTGTGTTGTGTTTGGGCCGGAGGCCATGTGAGTGTGTTGGGTCGTAGCCCAGGATGAGCCCAGTGGGGACAGCTACTTAATGTACGGTGACGGGATGCGTGAGGCAGCGAGTGATTAGAATTGAATCTCCTTTCCCCTTCGTCAAGCTCTCTCTCTCCTCATCCTCTGCTTTCCTCCCCTCCGATCCGATCTCAATCCCCTTTTCTCCCCTCCTTCTCCTTGGGTCATGACAATATGGTAATCAGAGCCTTTCCGAATTTTTTTTTCCGCCACCACCCGTCGCCGTCGCCGCTTCCTCGATCAGGCGGTAACACCCACCGAGCTAGGTGCGAGCCGCCCCGGCGCGCTCGCCCGAAATCCTACTTGGGGTTCGCTTTGACTTGGATCGCGACCACGGCACCGTCCAAGCCCTCCGCGCAGACCCGCCGCGTGCTGGAGGCGATGACGGAAACCACCGACAAGATGCAGGGCCTCCTCGAGACCATCCTGCGCCGCCTCGACGACCACCAGAAGACCGCCGACGAGCGCCACCACGCACAAGTCGCCTACAACGACCAAGTCTCCAACGAGCTCAAGCACTTGGCGAAGCAGATCGATCTGACGTAGGCGGATGTGGATGAGGCCCGCAAATCCCCTCCGCCTGTCGATCCCGCCGCGACAGGCCATCTCGGGGCATCTGGGTCCGGAGCGTCGACGACCTCAGGCCCCTTCCACCCCGCGCCACCACCTCCGCCTACGATGACCCGTCCACCCCCGCCACCACCACTCTACATGGAGGGCGCAGCGCAGCTGCCGTTCGCCTGGCTCGTCAACCACGGGCCGCCCCTGCTGCTGCAAAACTCTCCCACGGCGTACGAGCGGGGCGCCGAGCAGTACACCAAGCCACCCAAGCATGACTTCCCCCGTTTCGACGGCGACGCGCCGCGCATCTGGCTGGAGCGGTGTCTCTCTTACTTCGAGCTCTACCGGGTGCCTCAGCACAGTTGGGTCGCCACCGCCGGCTTGTATATGGATGGGCTTGCGGCCATGTGGCTTCAGGCGTACAAACAGACGCACCCTGCTCTGTCGTGGCCCGCCTTCAGAACCGCAGTGGAAGCAGAGTTTGGACCTGAAGAATTCGAAGCGCAGATGCATCAGCTAGTGCAATTGCGTCAGACTGGGAGCGTGCAAGAGTATCGCCAGCAGTTCGAGACATCGATGTATCACCTGCTGTCTCTGGATCCGCACTTGAGTCCGCAGTTTTTCATCTCACAGTTCCTGCTGGGCCTCAAGGATGAACTCCGGATGGGCGTCCGCCTTCAGGCCCCCTCCAGTATCACTCGAGCAGCGGTGTTTGCAAGGATTCAGGAAGAAGAGTTGGAGCGGCAACGCACACAACGCCAACGGATCGTGCCAGTGGGTCGCCCACCTCCACAAGCATCTACAGCAGCCATCATTCCAGCCCGGCCAGCACCAGCGCACCCGCGGCTAGCGAACGATGATTTTGCTCGGGAACGACAACTACGAGAATTCCGAAGAGCTAATGGCTTGTGCTTCCGTTGTGGGGATAAGTACTCCCGCGAGCATCAGTGCAAACGCACGGGGCAGATTCTGATGATTGAAGTGCGGGAATTCGGAGAAATCCTGTCCGACGACACGGTGCACGCCCTACAGTTGTTGGATGCACCAGCTCAACAGGAACCCGAATGCTGCTCACTGAGCCAGCATGCCATGTCCGGCGAGGAAGGGCCATCTACACTTCGCCTACGCGCTCAAGTAGGCGATCAGGTCATGCTGCTGTTAGTCGACTCCGGGAGTTCCCACAGTTTCATTAGTGAACACTTCACTGCCCGGATTGCTGCCAAGTCCGAAGATCTGCCTCCTGTGTCCGTTCGGGTGGCCAATGGGCAACGACTGCTATGCAACAAAATGGTGCGCAAACTGGCCTGGCAAGTGCCCGGTCACACATTCCACACTGATCTTCGGGTATTGCAACTGAGTGCCTACGATGGCGTACTGGGAATGGACTGGCTCTCTGCCCACAGTCCGATGTTGTGCCACTGGGAACTGAAGACGATTCAGTTTGACACCGAGGGCAAGGCTGTGAAACTCCAAGGGATCAAAAACACCAATAGGCCTCCAATTGCAGAGCTAGATGCTTATGAGCTACACAGAATGGAAATGGCCAACGATATTTGGACAGCGGCTCTGGTCACTGTGGAGAAAACTGATGAACCACCATCTGCACCTGTCCCCGCCAACATTCAGAAGGTTCTGCGCGAGTATCAGGATGTGTTTGCAGAACCAACCACCCTACCCCCACGTCGCCAATACGATCACAGCATCAACCTGGAACCAGGCACTACGCCGATCAACACAAAGCCGTATCGCTACTCGCCGGTGCAGAAGGATGAAATTGAACGGCAAGTTCAAGAGATGCTCGACTCGGGTCTCATCGCGCACAGCATGAGTCCCTACGCTGCACCAGTGCTATTGGTGAAAAAGAAGGATGGCAGCTGGCGCTTTTGTGTTGATTTTCGACGCCTGAACACAACAACAGTGAAAAACAAATTTCCACTTCCTGTGGTCGATGAACTGCTCGACGAATTGGCCGGGGCCAAGTACTTCTCCAAGATCGACTTGCGCGCGGGATATCACCAAATCCGCATGAGGGAAGAAGACGAAGAAAAAACTGCTTTCAAGACTCATCACGGCCATTACCATTTTCGCGTCATGCCATTCGGATTGTGCAACGCGCCAGCCACGTTTCAGTGCCTGATGAACACAGTCTTCGGCCGTTATGTCCGTAAGTTCATAATCATTTTCCTGGATGACATCTTGGTTTTCAGTTTCGACCTGCAGGAACACGAACAACACCTGCGCCTCACCTTGGACCTCCTTCGTGAGCACCAGCTGTTTGCCAAGGCCAGCAAGTGTTCGTTCGTGCAAACCAGTATTGAGTACCTCGGGCATGTGATCTCACAAGACGGCGTTGCCACAGACACAAGCAAGACCAGTGCTATGCAGGCCTGGCCCGTGCCCTCGACACCAACCGAGCTGCGGGGATTCTTGGGATTGACAGGCTATTACCGCAAGTTCGTTCCTCACTATGGCATCATCGCCAAGCCTATGACACAGCTTCTCTCGAAGAAAGGGTTTGTTTGGAGCGACACGGCTCAGCGAGCGTTCGACATGCTCAAGCAGGCGATGACGAGCACGCCGGTTTTGGCCCTTCCCAACTTCACACGGCCGTTCGCCATCGAAACGGATGCCTGTGACACGGGCGTGGGCGCGGTGCTCACCCAAGATGGCCACCCTGTCGGCTACCTCAGCAAGGCTCTCGGTGTGCGGAATCAGAAGCTCTCCACATACGAAAAAGAATTCCTCGCCGTGATGATGGCCATCGACAAGTGGAGACCGTACCTGCAACGTGCCCCGTTCGAGATTGTCACTGATCACAAAAGTTTGTGCGCACTGGGCGATCAGCAGCTGGTCACCGATCTGCAACGCAAGGCTATGTCAAAGATGGTTGGCCTCCAATTCTCCTTCCGTTACAAGAAAGGTGTCGACAACGGCGCCGCTGATGCACTGTCTCGCGTCGGCCATCTGCTGGAGCTCAACGCGCTGTCCATGTGCCAACCCCAGTGGCTGCAAGAGGTGGCGAACTCCTACGAGACTGACCCGGAGTCACAAGAGCTGCTCGCCAAGCTGGCAGTTGTGGGCGAGGACGATCAAGGCCGGGCACTGCAGAATGGAGTAATACGTCAGCGCGGACGCCTGTGGATCAGTGCCAACTCCGCACTCCAGACCAAGCTCATCGCCGCGCTTCATCACAGTGCGGTCGGGGGCCACTCGGGAGCCACAGCCACTTACCACAGAGTACGCAAGCTCTTTGCCTGGCCCGGCCTCAAGCGCGCCGTGGAAGACTTCTTTCGTCAGTGCGACATCTGCCAACACGCCAAGCACGAGAACTTGCACCCGGCCGGCAAGCTTCAACCCCTGCCGATTCCGGACGCGCCATGGCAAGATGTGACCATGGACTTCGTCGAGGGTCTACCCAAGTCTGAAGGCTGCGACTCCATCTTGGTCGTCGTCGACCGACTCACCAAGTTCGCGCACTTCGTGCCACTCCATCACCCTTTCACGGCGGTGCAGGTGGCCCGCGCGTTCTGGGAGCACGTCATAAAGTTGCACGGCGTCCCTCGCTCCATCGTTTCCGATCGCGACAAGATCTTCACCAGTGCAATGTGGCGAGAACTGCTCACTGCGGCCGGCACCAAGCTCCTCTACTCCACCGCCTACCACCCCCAGACGGACGGCCAGACGGAGCGGGTCAACCAGTTTCTGGAGATGTACCTGCAATGCGCCGTCCATGACAACCCGAGGCGATGGCGCAAGTGGCTTCCGGCAGCAGAGTTCTGGTATAACTCCACACACCACGCGTCTCTCAAGTGCTCGCCGTTCAGAGCGCTCTACGGCGTTGACCCCAACCTGGGTGGGTTACCTCACTTCAGCGCCGACTCAACCCCGGGCGCACCTGCGGAGGAGGTGGACTGGGCAGCACACACTGAACGCCTCCGTGCTCAGCTTGCTCACGCTCAGTCGCGTTTCAAGAAGCAGGCTGATCGTCACCGTGCCGAGCGCGCGTTCGACGTCGGCGAGCAAGTGCTGCTAAAGCTGCAACCGTACGCCCAGTCGTCGGTTGTGAATCGCCCTTGCCGGAAGCTCTCCTACAAGTACTACGGGCCGTTCATGGTGACCGAACGGATCGGCAACCTAGCATACCGTCTTCATCTTCCAGCCGACAGCCGAATCCATCCGGTATTTCATGTATCTCAGCTGAAGCCGTACACCCCTGATTACACCCCCGTCTTCTCCGAGCTGCCGCAGGTGCCGGACTTGGTCACCAGTGAGACGGAACCAGTGGCCATTGTGGAGCGTCGTATGATGAAGAAAGGAGATGCGCCAGTAATCCAGCTACAAGTGCAGTGGTCCAATCGGTCCCCAACAGCCACAACATGGGAAGACTATGCCACCTTAAGGGAGCGCTACCCATCGGCCTGCATCTGGGAAGGAGCTTCTTCTCAAGACGGGGGCAATGTCACGCCTGCAGATGACGATCTGCAGCAGACTGCAAGTGCAGTTCAGAACTACTGTTAACTGAACCGCAACTAGTGTGTGTGTTGTGTTTGGGCCGGAGGCCATGTGAGTGTGTTGGGTCGTAGCCCAGGATGAGCCCAGTGGGGACAGCTACTTAATGTACGGTGACGGGATGCGTGAGGCAGCGAGTGATTAGAATTGAATCTCCTTTCCCCTTCGTCAAGCTCTCTCTCTCCTCATCCTCTGCTTTCCTCCCCTCCGATCCGATCTCAATCCCCTTTTCTCCCCTCCTTCTCCTTGGGCCATGACAGAGTGGCTTTTGGGATCGACATCACCTGGGCGGATGTGCACGGAAGCCTGGTACTTTGCTACAAGTTGTTGTTGCGTCCCATGCCGTCGTTTGTTTGTTTTGATGACATCCCATGCCGTCGTTCATCAGGCTTCAGAGTCCCCTTGCTGCAAGTTGCCGACTTGCAGCCAACCGGCCAACCACGTGCCATCCCCCGCCCCAGACGGACGCGCGATACGTCTACTCTGATCTTCCCAATCGCCTCAAACTGCGTGCTGCTCCTCTGCTTCGCTGCCACGTGTATCTGTCTCGATTTTAAATTCACTTGTTCTAGCAGCCTCGGCCGCCCCCGGCATGGCCGCATCATGTCAGTGCGTTCGGCGTCACGCTCCTTGGCTACCGGCGCCGGAGACTAACTCAAATCTCAAACTAACCCATGTTAGACTGTCGGCTGCATTTTAGTCCAGACAAAATACGCTCCATGGCCACCGGCGCCGGAGACGATGCTGGATCTCTTCCTTGTCTCTGAGTCTGAGATAACACGCACGCACGCACGCACGCACGCAGGCAGAAACATGCTTCCAGCGATCGTCTCCGTGGCAGGCCGTGCACCACCTGCGCGCACGATTGGGATGGGAGTTAATTTCTTTTTGGTTTCTTGCGGTGATTTCCTCTGATAATCGGTGTGGGCGCCGCTGCGCTGCGCTGGGGACGAATGTCTTGGGGGTCCATCCGGCTTGGCCTTTGCATATTCCATCAATCCTTTGTCTGCAATTGCTCCTAGAAATTGACGTCCCTCCCTCCCTGTAGTGCAAAGGGAACAAGTAAAGCTTCCCTGGATTATTTCCTTTTCGGCACAACTCTTTTCTGCCTTTGGTTCGGAATTTCCATGAAAGCGAGAAAGGCAGCAAATTCTGCGTGGATAAGGGCGAAAGGCCCGAGAGCAGTATGTACTTGCCTGCCCAGAACGATCCATCGATAGTGCTGCTTGTCAGGTAAAATCAGGTCAAGCCGAACAGTACCGACCGGCCGATGACTGCTGCGACACCAAGGTAGATGAAGATTATCGTGTTGCCGGGCTACCGGTGATATATGTTTATAAGTACAGGAAAACAACTAACGGTAAAGATGACGAACTGACAAGGCGTTGGTCGCCATCGCCACTGGAAACAACTTGCGCATGCGCCTTTTCTTTTCGATCACCTTCCGTTACTTCTTTAGGCAGGGGTTTGTGTGGATGCAAGCGAACCGTTGGTGCAGTACACACGGGCTCACGTCGTCCGTAACCCCCGGCCATCCAAATCATTTCGTTTTTGTTGCAGTACACACGTGTTCACGTCGTCCGGCCCTATATTCGTCCTTCGCAGGATAGTCCAAATGTTTGAGACATGTTTGAGTCGTTTAGATGGATCGGTTTTTTGACCAGTCCACTCACACGGCGTTTGATACCAGTTTGAGTCATCCAGCTATGGATGCTCTAAGATCAACTCCAACTCATGACCGTATTTGGTCCGCTCATGTTCGTATGGATCGAAATGGACAAATATCACAACCCAATAGGTGCGCTCAGGAGCAAAAAAATGTACGTCTCGTGTCCGTGCAAATCCTGCGCAAATTTGGGCACTGATTTGCGTCCAGGCGAACGCCTAAAGCAGAGCCTGGCCGCCGCGTCGCCTAGGTTAGGCGACACGGGCGGCAGCCCCCCTCCTCCGGCTACTCCCCTCGCCACCGCCAGAAGCCACCACCGAGCGAAGCTCGCACTGTGGCGGCGGCGGGGGGCCCTCCCCACGTTGCGCGGCTCTCCTCGCGCGGCGCCCCGCGTCGCGTTGGTCCGTCGGTGCCTCTTCCGGGCTCCTGGCAGTCGGCGGCGCGCCTCCCGGAAATACCGGTGATATCTGTTTATCGTACAAGAAAACAACTGACGGTAAAGATGACGAACTGACAAGGCGTTGGTCGCCATCGCCATGGAAACAACTTGCGCATGCGCCCTTTCTGTTGGATCACCTTCCGTTACTTCTTTGGGCAGGGGTTTGTGTGGATGCAAACGAACCGTTGGTGCACTACACACGGGCTCACGTCGTCCGTAACCCCCGGCCATCCAATCATTTCGTTTTTTGTTGCAGTACACACGTGTTCACGTCGTCCGGCCCTATATTCGCCCTATGTTTCAGCTGTGAATAGTCCAAATGTTGGAGGCCTGTTCGAGGCGTTCAGATGGATTGGTTTTTTTATCAGTCCACCTACATGGGCGTTTGATACCAGTTTGAGTCATCCAGCTATGAGCAAAATAATGTTCGTCTCGTGTCCACCTCCACGCAAATCCGACACAAATTTGGGCATCGATTTGCGTCCAGGCGGACACTTGATGGATGTGTATGCGTCCTCTCGTCCGCCATCGGCCCACATGTCGACCATCCAGCGGCTTCACACTGGCCCCATATAATCTGCATGCGTGGAAGGGCCCGCCTGTCAGCCGCCTAGCCACCCCTGACCTGTCCCATTTTTAATGGCAATCTGTGGACCGGCCAATCTACTCCACCGCTCGCGACCCTTCCACAATCTTTTTGCCCCCTGATCGCCTGACACGCTCTAGCCCGCACCGCCCTCGCTGCGTCGGCCCCTGCCCAGTCGCCCCCAATGCGTCCTTTTTAATGGCAATCCGTGAACCGGCCAATGAGTTTATAAAAGTTTTTCTTTATCTTTTTCTGTTTCTCAACTAAATTGTTTGAGGACAAGCAATGAGTTAAGCTTGGGGGAGTTGATACATCTTGAACGTATCTACTTTTCCAAACACTTTTGCTCTTATTTTTTACTCTAATTTGCATGATTTAAATGAAACTAACCCGGACTGACGATATTTTCATCAGAACTACCATGGTGTTATTTTTGTGCATAAATAAAAGTTCTTAGATTGGGCTAAAAATTTATGGAGAATATTTTCAGAATCTATAAAAATTATTGGCAAAAAGACCTACTGAAGAGGGCCATCAGGGAGCCACGAGCTTAGGGGCGCACCCATAGGGCGCGCCCTGTGAGCTCATGGGTCCCACGGACCTCCGTTAGCCCTAACTCCAACTTTATAAGTACCATCTCGCGGAGGAAAAATGACAGAGAAGGAATCATCGCGTTTTACGATACGGAGCCATCGCCACCTCTCGTTCTTCATCAGCAAAGCTGATCTGGAGTCCGTTCGGGGCTCCGGGGAGGGGGGCATTCGTTGTCGTCCTCCTCATGAACCCTTCTTCATCAACAATTCCATGACGCTCACCATCGGGAGTGAGTAATTCCTTCGTAGGTTTGCTCGATGGTGATGAAGTTGGATGAGATTTTTCATGTAACCGAGTCAATTTGTTAGGGCTCGATCCCTAGTATCCATTATGTTCTGAGATTGATGTTGCTATGACTTTGCTATGCTTAATGCTTGCCACTAGGGACCGAGTGTCATGGTTCAGATATGAACCCTCTATGTTATCATCAATATATTTGAGTTCTTGATCCTATATGCTAGTTGTATGCACTTGTTATTGTTCTAATCAGTATACCTTAAGGTGAATAATTTGGATACTCTCCGGGGATGACTGTAATTCGAGGAGTTCATATATTCACCATGTGTTAATGCTTTGTTCCAGTTCTTTATTAAAAGGATGTTTTAATATCCCTTAGATTTCCTTATGGATCTCGCTGCCACGGGAGGGTAGGATAAAAGATATCATGCAAGTTCTTATTATAAGCACATATGACTATATACGAAATACACGCCTACATTGAATTGATAAATTGGAAAAATTGTGTATCGCCCTGGCTATGACTATTATATGATAGATATCAACCAATACAAATCGCTAATCCAATGCCTACGCTTTTATCATATTGATCTTTGCTAAGTCGCTATTGTTGCAGCTGTTACAATTATCGCAAACTGCTTCTGTTACTGTTCCTATTACTATTGCTACTGTTACTGCTACTATCAAAACTATCAAACTATTGTGCTACTAAACACTTTGTTGCAGAGATATTATTTCCCAGTTGTGGTTGAATTGAATACTCAACTTTTGCGGCCCATAAAAATTATTGAGCTCTCCTTGTGTCGAATCAATAAATTTGGGTGAAATACAACCCTCAAAACTATCGCGATCCCCTATACTTGTGGGTTATCACCCCCAAGGGGCGCCCACTGAGCTTATGGGACCCACAGAGCTCTGATTAACGTAATTCCAACTCCATAAATTTCCATAAAATCCCGAAACCAATAGAGAGACACCTGAAACACTTTTCCCGCCGCCACAAGCTTCTATTCTTCCACGATCTCATCTGGAGGCCTTTTCCGATACTCTGTCAGAGGGCAAATCGATCACCAAGGGCTCCTGCATCAACCGTGATGCCCTCCAATGACGTGTGAGTAGTTTACCACAGACCTAAGGGTCCATAGCCAGTAGCTAGATGGCTTCTTCCCTCTCTTTGATCTTCAATACAAAGTTCTCCATGGTCTCCATGGAGTTCTATCTGATGTAATCTTCTTTTGCGGTGTGTTTGCTGGGATCCAATGAATTGTCGGTTTATGATCAGATTATTCATTGAAGTAACTGAGTCTTTGCTGAAATTTATTATGCATGATTGTTATAGCTTTGTATTTCTCTTTGATCTATCCGTTTGGTTTGGCCAACTAGATTGATTTATCTCCAGCGGGAGAGGTGCTTTATATCAATTTGTTGACGTTAGACAAGGAAGACAATGTAATGAGTTATGGTTGTTTACATTCACATAGAAGTTATATTGTTGTGGCTCTCCTAACACATGGTGCTTGTCTAGGAACTTTTGCTAGCAAAAATTCGCACTAAGTAGAGATATTACTTGTGCATCCAAAACCCTTAAACCCAGTTTCATGTCATGAGAGTCCACCATATCTACCTATGAATTGAATAAGACCCTTCAAGTAAGCTGTCATTAGTGCAAAAGCAATAAAAAAATCCCCATAAATATGTATGATCTTTTATTGCAAGGGATAAGCTTTGTACGAACTTGTGATGGTGAAGAAATAAAAGCGACGGACTGCATAATAAAGGTTGCTATCACAAGAGGCAACATAAAGAGAGGTTCCTTTACATTAAGAGTTTGCACATTCAAAAACAAAAAAGCGCATGACAACCTCTTCTTCCCTCTGCGAAGGGCCTATCTTTTACTTTCATGTATTTACTTTTATGCAAGAGTCAATAGTGGTTGTTCCTATTCCTCTCTATGAACTCTTTAGTGGCAAGCATCATGTGGTAGATAGATTCACACATATATCTAGTTGGATGTAGGTGATTGTGAGTTATTATTGTTGACAATACCCTTGAGGTAAATAAGTTGGGAGGCGAAGCCCTAAGCCCCTATCTTCCTATGTGTCTGACTGAGACCTTTGCTCTATAAATGTGCCTTGAGTGTCAGCAATCATAGAAGACTATATGATGGTTGAGTATGTGAACTTGCAAAACAAAGTTCTTACATAGACTCTTTCTTAAAATATGATGGATTGTGATTGCTTCAATTACTAAGAACATAGTTTATTAGTTTCCAATAAAGTTTATGTTCCATACTTTAGATTGTGAATGAATTGTTACTCTAGCATGAAAAGTTTTATGATGATATATTGTTGTTATGATAATGACCATGATGCTTCCATGTCCGTATTTTATTTTTATCGACACCTCTCTCTCTCTCTCTCTCTCTCTCTCTCTTAACATGTGGTCATGCTTATCGATTTTGGCTTTCGCTTGAGTACAAGCGAGCTTTAAGAATGGGGGAGTTGATATATCCATTTTGCATCATGTTTTTATGTTGATATTTATTGCATTATGGACTGTTATTTCACATTATGATACAATTATTATGCCCTTTCTCTCTTGTTTTGCAAGTTTCGCATGAAGTGGAGATTCCTGGTAGCTGGAATTCTAGACAGGAAAGGGCAATAGAGGAGTGATTGCTTGTACCTGCGTTGGTTTTTTCCTTGAAGAAGAAAGGGTGATGCAACACAACAACGGTAAGTATTTCCCCCAGTTATGAAACCAAGATTATCAATCCAGTAGGATAACCAAGCAACACTATGTAAACGGTACCTGCACACAAAGAACAAATACTTGCAACCCAATGCGTAAGAGGGGTTGTCAATCCCTCCATGGTAAAAAGATAGATTAAATTGTATGAGATTGGAGAAATAGATCTTGCAAAAACACAAAATAAAATAAAGAAAGAAAAAGTGCATCAAGGCATTTTTGGTTTTTTGGAATAATAGATCTGAAATAATATGATAAAAAATAGACCCGGGGGCCGTAGATTTTACTAGTGGCTTCTCTCGAGAAAATAACATACGGTAGGTAAACAAATTACTGTTGGGCAATTGATAGAAAAGCAAATAATTATGACGATATCCAAGGCAATGATCATGTATATAGGCATCATGCCCAAGATTAGTAGACTATCTCCTTCCTACATCTACTACTATTACTCCACACATCGACCGCTATCCAGCATGCACCTAGTGTATTAAGTTCAATGGAGAAACGGAGTAATGCAATAAGAACGATGACATGATGTAGACAAGATCTATTCATGTAGGAATAGACCCCATATTTTTATTGTTAATAGCAACGATACATGCGTGCCTTGCTACCTGCTATGTCTTGAGCTTGCGTTGGTTTTCCTTGAAGAGGAAAGGGTGATGCAGCAATAGTAGCGTAAGTATTTCCCTCATTTTTTGAGAAACAAGGTATCAATCCAGTAGGAGGCCCCTCAAAAGTCCCACGCACCTACACAAACAAACAAAGAACTCGCAACCAACGCAATAAAGGGGTTGTCAATCCCTTCAAGGCCACTTGCGAAAGTGAGATCTGATAGAGATAGTATGATAAGATAAATATATTTTTGGAATTTTATAATATATATTGGAAAAGTAAAGATGCAAATAAAAGTAGATTGAAAGCTTATATGATAAAAGATAGACCCGGGGGCCATAGGTTTCACTAGTGGCTTCTCTCAAGATAGCATAAGTATTACGGTGGGTGAACAAATTACTGCCGAGCAATTGATAGAAAAGCGAATAATTATGAGATTATCTAGGCATGATCATGTATATAGGCATCACGTCCGTGACAAGTAGACTGACTCCTGCCTGCATCTACTACTATTACTCCACACATCGACTGCTATCTAGCATGCATCTAGAGTATTAAGTTCATAAGAACAGAGTAACGCATTAAGAAAGATGACATGATGTAGAGGGATAAACTCATGCAATATGATATAAACCCCATCTTTTTATCTTCGATGTCAACAATACAATACGTGCCTTGCAACCCCTATTGTCACTGGGTAAGGACACCGCAAGATTGAACCCAAAGCTAAGCACTTCTCCCATGGCAAGAAAGATCAATCTAGTAGGCCAAACCAAACTGATAATTCGAAGAGACTTGCAAAGATAAATCAATCATACATAAAAGAATTCAGAGGAGATTCAAATATTTCTCATAGATAAACTTGATCATAAACTTGCAAAGACTGTACTGTTTTGGCAGATTGCTGTTATGTTTGCATTGTTTGCGTATGTTTGCTTGTTTATGATTCTATTTGAGGATAGAAGTATTAAATATGCAGAGGCATTTAGTATGCAATGTTGAATAATAATTTTAGTGATTTGTTACAGCAGAAAATGATAAGGTCTTGCATTGGTTTATACTAACATATCTCACGAGTTCTTGTTGAGTTTTGGTGTGGATGAAGCTTTTGATAAAAAGAGAAACCATAATATGAGAGGAATTAAGGAGACACAAAAGTTCAAGCTTGGGGATGCCCAAGGCACCCCAAGATAATATTTCAAGAAGTCTCAAGCATCTAAGCTTGGGGATGCCCCGGTAGGCATCCCACCTTTCCTCTTCAACCACTATCAGTTAGTATCGGTTGAGCCTAAGTTTTTGCCTCTTCACATGAGTTGTGCTATCCTTGCAATGTCATTTTATTTTGTTTTGTTTGCTGTTTGAATAAAATACCAAGATCTGAAATTCTTAAATGAGAGAGAGTCTTCACATAGTTACATAATTATTTAGCTACTCATTGATCTTCACTCATATCTTTTTTGAGTAGTTTGTCATTTACTCGTGTGCTTCACTTATATCCTATGAGTAAATGGTTGAATGAGTTGAATGTCATAAATCTTTAAATTATATATGTTTCATTTGCTTATCCCATGGGGAGTAATGACTTCACATCTAAGAAGTAAAGGTTGTAAATTTATTGAAGGTTAGCAAGCATTGTATTGGTCATTTGAACAATTCATGAAAGAATATTAAAGGAAGAGAAATTTCACATATGAATATACTATCTTGGACATCTTTTATAATTGTGAGCACTCATTAAGTATGACATGCTAAAGAGTTGATGTTGGACAAGGAAGACAACGTAATGGGTTATGTTTCCTCACATCTCAGTTAAAGTATATTGTCATGGATCATTCAAACATGTTGAGCTTGCCTTTCCCCCTCATGCTAGCCAAATTCCTTGCACCAAGTAGATATACTACTTGTGCTTCCAAATATCCTTAAACCCAGTTTTTGCCATGAGAGTCCACTATACCTACCTATAGATTGAGTAAGATCCTTCAAGTAAGTTATCATCGGTGCAAGCAATAAAAATTGCTCTCTAAATATGTATGATCTATTAGTGTGAAGAAAATAAGCTTTATACGATCTTGTTATGGAAGCAATAAAAGCGACGGACTGCATAATAAAGGTCCATATACAAGTGGCAATATAAAGTGACGTTCTTTTGCATTAAGATTTTGTGCATCCAACCATAAAAGTGCATGACAACCTCTGCTTCCCTCTGCGAAGGGCCTATCTTTTACTTTATGTCCTTTACTTTATGCAAGAGTCAAGGTGATCTTCACCTTTCCCTTTTTCATTTTATCCTTTGGCAAGCACCTCGTGTTGGAAAGATCCTGATATATATATATATCCAATTGGATGTAAGTTAGCATGAACTGTTATTGTTGACATCACCCAAAGGTGAATACGTTGGGAGGCAACACTATAAGCCCCTATCTTTCTCAGTGTCTGATTAAAACTCCATAACCATTAGTATTGCGTGAGTGTTAGCAATCATGGAAGACTATATGATAGTTGAGTATGTGAAGTTTGCTAAATCAAAGCTCTGACATAGACCCTTCCTGAAAATAAGATGATTTGCAATTGTTTGATGTCTGAGATTGAAGTTTGCTAGTTTTCAAGAAAGTTTATGGTCTATGCTTTAACATGTGAGTAGCTTGTTACTTGATCGTGAGAAGTTTTATGAGATGAACTACTGTTATGACATACAATGATGCTAGAAAAGGTGACTGAAATTATCATTGATCAAACTTGTGCACCTGCTAGCATTCACACTTCATAAATTCTTTCTTTTATCATTTACCTACTCGGGGACGAGCAGGAATTAAGCTTGGGGATGCTGATACGTCTCCAACGTATCTATATGAAGCATTCATGCTATATTATTATCTGTTTTGGATGTTTATGGGCTTTATTATACACTTTTATATTAGTTTCGGGACTAATCTATTAACCGGAGGCCCAGCCCATATTGCTGTTTTCTTGCCTATTTCAGTGTTTTGAACAAAAGGAATATCAAACGGAGTCCAAACGGAATGAAACCTTCAGAAAAGTTATTTTTGGAACAGAAGCAATCCCGGGAACTTGGAGTGCAAGCCAGGGAAGCGTCGAGGAAGCCACGAGATAGGGGGCGCGCCCTCCACCCTCATGGGCCCCTCGAGGCTCCCCCAACCGACTTCTTTCGCTTATATATTCCCATATACCCTAAAACCATCGAAGGACACAATAGATCGGGAGTTCCGCCGCCGCAAGCCTCTGTAGCCACCAAAAACCTCTCGGGAGCCCGTTTTGGCACCCTGCCGGAGGGGGAACCCATCACCGGTGGCCATCTTCATCATCCCGGCACTCTCCATGACAAGGAGGGAGTAGTTCTCCCTCGGGGCTGAGGGTATGTACCAGTAGCTATGTGTTTGATCTCTCTCTCTCATGTTCTCTCTATGGCACGATCTTGATGTATCGCGAGCTTTGCTATTATAGTTGGATCTTATGATGTTTCTCCCCTCTCTACTCTCTTGTAATGGATTGAGTTTTCCCTTTGAAGTTTTTTTATCGGATTGAGTCTTTAAGGATTTGAGAACACTTGATGTATGTCTTGCTGTGCTTATCTGTGGTGACAATGGGATATCACGTGATCCACTTGATGTATGTTTTGGTGATCAACTTGCGGGTTTCGCCTATGAACCTATGCATAGGGGTTGGCACACGTTTTTGTCTTGACTCTCCAGTAGAAACTTTGGGGCACTCTTTGAAGTACTTTGTGTTGGTTGAATAGATGAATCTAAGATTGTGTGATGCATATCGTATAATCATGCCCACGGATACTTGAGGTGACAATGGTGTTGGAAATATGCCCTAGAGGCAATAATAAATAGTTATTATTATATTTCCTTGTTCATGATAATCGTTTATTATCCATGCTATAATTGTATTGATAGGAAACTCAGATACATGTGTGGGTACATAGACAACACCATGTCCCTAGTGAGCCTCTAGTTAACTAGCTCGTTGATCAATAGATGGTTATGATTTCCTGACCATGGACATTGGATGTCGTTGATAACGGGATCACATCATTAGGAGAATGATGTGATGGACAAGATGTTGGGGAACATTGCAGAAAATTAAAATTTTTCCTACGGTTTCACCAAGATCCATCTATGAGTTCATCTAAGCAACGAGTCAAGGGAGAGAGTTTGCATCTACATACCACTTGTAGATCTCGAGCGGAAGCTAGCCAAGGGGATGGTGATGATGGAGTCGTACTCGAACGTGATTCGGATCACCGATGTCCAAGTGCTGAACGGACAGCACCTCCGCGTTCAACACACGTACGGGACGGGAGACGTCTCCTCCTTCTTGATCCAGCAAGGGGGAAGGAGAGGTTGAGGAAGATTGCACCAACGGCAGCACGACGGCGTGGTGTAGTTGGTGCAGCAGTACTCCGATAGGGCTTCGCCAAGCATATACGGAGGAGGAGAGGTGTTGGGGAGGGGAGGGGCTGCGCCTTGGCTTGTGTTAAGCTCCCATGCGCCTCCCCACTATATATAGGGGTGGAGGGGCTGGTTTCTTGCCCTCCAAGTCCATTGGGGCGTTGGCCAAGGTGGGAGGAAAGAAATCCCATCATTTCCTTCCCCACCGATTGTTATCCCCCCTTTTTAGGGATCTTGATCTTATCCCTTCGGGATATGATCTTATTCCTTCTAAGGGGGGATCTTGGTGCGCCTTGACCAGGGGTGTGGGGCCTTTCCCCCACTACTCACGTTCATGTGGGTCCCCCCATGCAGGTGGGCCCCACTCCGGAACCTTCTAGAACCTTCCCGGTACAATACCGAAAAATCCCAAACATTTTCCGGTGGCCAAAATAGGACTTCCCATATATAAATCTTTACCTCCGGACCATTCCGGAACTCCTCGTGACGTCCGGGATCTCATCCGGGACTCCGAACAACATTCGGTAACCACATACAAACTTCCTTTATAACCCTAGCGTCATCGAACCTTAAGTGTGTAGACCCTACGGGTTCGGGAGACATGTAGACATGACCGAGACGTTCTCCGGTCAATAACCAACAGCGGGATCTGGATACCCATGTTGGCTCCCACATGCTTCTCGATGTTGTCATCGGATGAACCACGATGTCGAGGATTCGATCAAACCCTGTATACAATTCCCTTTGTCAATCGGTACGTTACTTGCCCGAGACTCGATCGTCGGTATCCCAATACCTTGTTCAGTCTCGTTACCGGCAAGTCACTTTACTCGTACCGTAATTCATGATCTCGTGGCCAACACTTTGGTCACGTTGAGCTCATTATGATGATGCATTACCGAGTGGGCCCAGAGATACCTCTCCGTCATACGGAGTGACAAATCCCAGTCTCGATCCGTGTCAACCCAACAGCTACTTTCGGAGATACCTGTAATGCACCTTTATAGTCACCCAGTTACGTTGTGACGTTTGATACACCCAAGGCACTCCTACGGTATCCGGGAGTTACACGATCTCATGGTCTAAGGAAGAGATACTTGACATTGGCAAAGCTCTAGCAAACGAACTAAACGACCTTTGTGCTATGCTTAGGATTGGGTGTTGTCCATCACATCATTCTCCTAATGATGTGATCCCGTTATCAACGACATCCAATGTCCATAGCCAGGAAATCATGACTATCTGTTGATCACAACGAGCTAGTCAACTAGAGGCTCACTAGGGACATATTGAGGTCTATGTATTCACACGTGTATTACGATTTCCGGATAATACAGTTATAGCATGAATAAAAGACAATTATCATGAACAATGAAATATAATAATACTTTTATTATTGCCTCTAGGGCATATTTCCAACACAAGACCCAATCCTAAGCCTAGCACAAAGATCGTAGTTCATATGCTAAAGCTTTTCTAATGTCAAGTATCATTTCCTTAGACCATGAGATTGTGCAACTCCCGGATACCGTAGGAATGCTTTGGGTGCACCAAATGTCACAACGTAACTGGGTGGCTATAAAGGTGCACTACGGGTATCTCCGAAAGTGTCTGTTGGGTTGGCACGATTCGAGACTGGGATTTGTCACTCCGTGTGACGGAGAGGTATCTCTGGGACCACTCGGTAGGACATCATCATAATGTGCACAATGTGATCAAAGAGTTGATCGCGGGATGATTTGTTACGGAACGAGTAAAGAGACTTGCTAGTAACGAGATTGAACAAGGTATTGGTATACCAACGATCGAATCTCGGGCAAGTACAATACCGTTAGACAAAGGGAATTGTATACGGGATCGATTGAGTCCTTGACATCGTGGTTCATCCAATGAGATCATCGTGGAACATGTGGGAGCCAACATGGGTATCCAGATCCCGCTGCTGGTTATTGACAGGAGAACGTCTCGGTCATGTCTGCATGGTTCCCGAACCCGTAGGGTCTACACACTTAAGGTTCGATGACGCTAGGGTTATAAAGGAAGTTTGTATGTGGTTACCGAATGTTGTTTGGAGTCCCGGATGAGATCCCGGACATCACGAGGAGTTCCGAAATGGTCCGGAGGTAAAGATTTATATATGGGAAGTCCTGTTTTGGTCACCGGAAAAGTTTCAGTTTTTATCGGTAACGTACCGGGACCACCGGGAGGGTCCCGGGGGTCCACCAAGTGGGGCCACCATCCCCAGAGGGCTGCATGGGCCAAGTGTGGGAGGGGACCAGCCCCAGGTGGGCTGGTGCGCCCCTGCACAAGGGCCCAAGGCGCCTAGGGTTTGGGGAAGGGGGCGCACCCACCTAACTTGGGGGGCAAGTTTCCCCTCTTCCCCCCCTTGGCCGCACCCTAGATTGGTTTTGGGCTGGCCGCCGCCCCTAGGGGTGGAACCCTAGGTGGGGGCGCAGCCCCCCTCTCCCCCTATATATAGTGGAGGCATAGGAGCAACCCAACACACAAAGTTCTTCTCCTGTTGGCGCAGCCCTACCTCTCTTTCTCCTCATATCTCGCGGTGCTTGGCGAAGCCCTGCTGGATCACCACACTCCTCCACCACCACCACGCCGTTGTGCTGCTGCTGGATGGAGTCTTCCTCAACCTCTCCCTCTCTCCTTGCTGGATCAAGGCATGGGAGACGTCACCGGGCTGTACGTGTGTTGAACGCGGAGGTGCCGTCCGTTCGGCACTAGCATCTCCGGTGATTTGGATCACGACGAGTACGACTCCTTTAACCACGTTCTCTTGAACGCTTCCGCTTAGCGATCTACAAGGGTATGTAGATGCACTCTCCTTCCCCTTGTTGCTAGTCTCTCCATAGATAGATCTTGGTGACTCGTAGGAAAATTTTGAATTTCTGCTACGTTCCCCAACAGTGGCATCATGAGCTAGGTCTATTGCGTAGATTCTTTGCACGAGTAGAACACAAAGTAGTTGTGGGCGTTCATTTTGTTCAATATGCTTACCGTTACTAGTCCAATCTTGTTTCGACGGTATTGTGGGATGAAGCGGCCCGGACTGACCTTACACGTACTCTTACGTGAGACAGGTTCCACCGACAGACATGCACTTGGTGCATAAGGTGGCTAGCGGGTGCCAGTCTCTCCCACTTCAGTCAGAACGGATTCGATGAAAAGGGTCCTTATGAAGGGTAAATAGCAATTGGCATATCATGCTGTGGTTTTGCGTAGGTAAGAAACATTCTTGCTAGAAACCCATAGCAGCCACGTAAAACATGCAAACAACAATTAGAGGACGTCTAACTTGTTTTTACAGGGTATGCTATGTGATGTGATATGGCCAAGAAGAATGTGATGAATGATATGTGATGTATGATATTGATCATGTTCTTGTAATAGGAATCACGACTTGCATGTCGATGAGTATGACAACCGACATGAGCCATAGGAGTTGTCTTAATTTATTGTATGACCTGCGTGTCATTAAACAACGCCATGTAATTACTTTACTTTATTGCTAACCGGTAGCCATAGTAGTAGAAGTAATAGTTGGCGAGACAACTTCATGAAGACACGATGATGGAGATCATGATGATGGAGATCATGGTGTCATGCCAGTGACGATGATGATCATGGAGCCCCGAAGATGGAGATCAAACCTTAGGTCATCCACTTGAGGGAAATTTGCTACTGTCCTACAAACCTCTGCACTTGGAGGCCCAACAACGTCTACAAGAAGAAGGTTGTGTAGTAGACATCACTCATCGCAAACAGTTCATTGAACTAAACCGTATGCCCCGTATCGCACACACAACTAAAATCCGAACTATGTTTGATGTATCCGCCATCGCTAACGTTTTGCATCTTTTTTGATGGTTTTTACATCATCGTTTGCGATTAATGCATCACACATGGTTTCGTCGAAGGTTCTTTGATTGCAGTGTCGCGTTAGCAGCATCCTGCAGTAGTGAGTGTTTCTTTTCTTTGACCTGATCACGAAGATTCTCCAATATCATAGAGTTGTACTGCCCTCCCACTCTCTCTTTTGCAGAAAACCTTATTTTCAATATTTCTGCACTCTGTGGCAAAACACTTTGCCTTAGTGTATTGATAGAGGAATACCCAACCATTTGGGATAACCAACAAAGTAGCACTACACATAAATATTTTACTCATGTCTCATATTCCAAATGTTAAGAAAATACCAGGTTTTGCATACCATTGCATATATTATATCCTGTGATTTCAATAGATTTGATAGCGCTCTTTTCAGTGTAAAAGCCACAGTCTCTAAAGCATCATATAAAAAAGTAAAAAGCAAATTGATTAATGTCATCTTTGATCTCACCATGTCACACATAGCTTGATTACATCTACTCAAAACACTCTACTCCTAGCAGGGCTCTCGGAAGTGTAAGCTATATAATACTTTTTCACAGTTCATCAGACATCCGCTAAACTGGTAATTCAAATATTCTTTTCTGCAATCTAATTGAAGAAACTTAATTGTCTTGTTACAATAAGTTCTACTTCATTTTGAAAACCTTTTGAAATATTTTAAAGGATCTATATTTATGTCTGAAAAGGTAAATATAAATATCTACTTGAGTCATCCTTGAAGATAGATTAATCCACTACTTGCAACAACACTTATTGGACTACACACATTGATATGCATATTTCAAATCATTTTTTTGCTCGTTCTTTATGGCTTGTGAATGGTATTTTAGTTTACTTCACTAATTGGATGGAAGTTACAAGTAATAGACGATTCATAATTAGATGACTTCAAAATCCATCACTATGGAATTTCTCCATGCTGGTTTCTCCAATGTGACTAAATGCAATGCCAGGTAGATGTGCTCTTTTAGTCTTGCGACATTCAGCGTCGTTATTATGGATGTTCATTTTTATCATCAATATTCATAACATACATCTTATTCATAATAGGAGTATGGAATTTTGTTCATCACATCGAACAACTATTGTTCTCTCATGAACAACCTCCTTGCAACTTCTTTGCAATGGGCTAGAGTGTACAAAACTCTGAAATGAATTATGAAAATAAGTATAGAGGTAATATATTGATGAAAAGTACCATAATTTTTGTAAAGTCTTCAACAGATATTTTAACCTCATTGTTTGTTGGTCATTTAGGTCGTTGTAGTTTCTTGCGACGATTTGCATCAACATGCACTCGAGTCAATATCGCTGTGATGAACTTTTAACCACAATCTCAAATAAGTAGTGATCAACAATTTAATGACAATTCTCGAGAATAACACTTACTTGACGAATCTTCTCTAAATATTATAACTTGTATGACATTCATACCTGAGCTGGACATCCCAGTCTTATTTCTTTCTGCCCTTTACTTCAATATTTCTCCCACTCACAGAAGAAACATCACACTTTAAGAGTGACGTGAGCCCAGAACTTCCCTATGCATGTAAATTTTCATTACATCCTTCGGTTTTGTCCTTTCTATTTAAGTTCTCACCATCAACTAATAATTGGCTTTCTTTTGGATCATATGCATTTTAGTCTTTAAACATAAATGAACGCTTCACTAGAACTTCCAAACAAAACACTTCTTAAGATATCACATATATTTTAGCCTTTGTTTGTTTCTGAAAACAATTTTCAGTTCCAAGAATATCACATAATTATCCCAAACATTTTCAAGTTCATGTTCCTTGGAAGCAAGAAGACCATAATGTAATTCTAGCTTGGATCGTAGGACCCGAGTCTCGTCATCCATAGCATCAGCAGGAGAGTATTGTAAACATGCAATAGGACAAAAATCCTTCTTGGCACTATAGAGGACCATCCTCTAATTACGTTTACCAATCTTGAAGATTCAACCAGATAAATAATATTTAATCAATATCAACGGAAAGGTGGAACTTTGAGCCATAATTCTACAACTATAATGCAAACTACACTTAGATATTGTTCATAATTAATTTGCACTAGTGATTAAAGTTAATTAATACATAATAGGCCTCCCACTCAAATCAATATCTCTCATAATTGAAAGTGACCCTGATCTTATTCACATCCATTGAGGTGTACATCACTAATGATGTGAATTTTGACCGGTAGGCAAACTTTATCCGATCATATCTCCATATGGCTCTTTTTCATCTTTCGATGCTTCGTGCTCCGAGCTTAAAATGATTCTGCCAAAACTTCAAGATAACTGAGTGTTTCTGCTTGCATAGTTCGACCTTTCACCCATCTTGCACCTCATGACCCGTTTGTACTAATGTGGACATGACGCACTCTGAAAAGCTACATGTTATAAATGGTTGCAACACTGGGAAGAGCACCTATTAACTTGATATTTTAGTGAGAGGTCATCCTAATAATTGACTACCACGGAATCAAAGGGTGCAAACAACAAAGGGATAAACATCTCAGGCAATTCATAGTAGCATGCTATGGTATAGCCTTGGGTACCGGGAACGTCTCCATGGTCCCCCGAGGTCTTCATGAAAATTCTACTAAAACGCGGCCATGGCTACAATTTTGAAAACTGTCACCACGGCAACACTTTTGTCCTTGTGCACCTGGTGAAGCTCCAGGTCCTCTGTGTTACTTCTGTCAAATTAATAACGAGGTTTACACACAGGTCATATAAAGTGAAAATCCCTTGGCTCCAGCCATCATGTCATACTGTGACACGTAGGCCAGTTAACATTACAACATATAACCATCGCATACATAAACTCATTATCATGACAAAGGCTATACCACATCACATGCAACCTGCAAAACCAAGTTAGACATCCTCTAAAAGGTTTGGAAAATTTTAATTACGTGCCTTCTAGGGTTTCTGGACAACACTAGATACCTACGTCCACCATTAAGGCGATATCTTGTTGCTAGATTAACTTTCAAGGTGTGTGAGAGAAGAGACTTAATTAAAAATCTCCAGCCCCGCACTAAACATCAGAAGATCGTTCATCGTCATCGCCCTCTCGTGTTTGCGGTAGTTCACTATTCTTTACTATGATGAAGCCCAAAGAACTATTAGCAGATCGTCGACAGCCAGAGCTGATCGTTTGTCATTACTTTGTACAAAGCTACATCACGCCGTCAATGAACTGAACCGAAGAAACACTCGAGGGAAGCATAGCACAAACATAAAACCCTCTCATCCACATATGATCTAAATCAAAACCTGCATCTATTCATAAAACCGCTCATGATGCCACTGATGGGAAACATAGTAGAAAACAAAAAAGACGCCCTATGATCACCCAGGAACATTATGAAGATGCAATAAACGGCTTGGATCAGATCATTACCGACTCTGAGTTGCAATGGAAGAAGACGAGTCAGTGTAGATTGATACGTCTCCAACGTATCTATAATTTTTGATTGTTCCATGCTATTATATTACCCCTTTTGGATGTTTATGGGCTTTATTTTACACATTTACATCATTTTTGGGACTAACCTACTAACCGGAGGCCCAGCCCATATTGCCGTTTTATTGCCTGTTTCAGTATTTTGAAGAAAAGGAATATCAAATGGAGTCCAAACGGAATGAAACCTTCGGTATCGTGATTTTTTGGAAGAATATCATCCTGGGGGCTTGGAGATCAAGTCAGAAGACCCTCGAGGAGCCCAGGAGATAGGGGGGCGCCCCCCCTACAGGGCGCCCCCCTATCTCGTGGACCCCTCAAGCACCTCTTGACCGACTTCTTTCGCCTATATAAGCCTACGTACCCTAAAAACATCGCATATCAAGATAGATCAGGAGTTCCGCCGCCGCAAGCCTCTGTAGCCACCAAAAACCTCTCGGAAGTCCGTTCCGGCACCCTGCCGGAGGGGGAACCCATCACCGGTGGCCATCTTCATCATCCCGGCCCTCTCCATGATGAGGAGGGAGTAGTTCACCCTCGGGGCTGAGGGTATGTACTAGTAGCTATGTGTTTGATCTCTCTCTATCGTGTTCTCTCTATGGCACAATCTTGATGTATCACGAGCTTTGCTATTATAGTTGGATCTTATGATGTTTCTCCCCCTCTACTCTCTTGTGATGAATTGAGTTTCCCTCTTGAAGTTATCTTATCGGATTGAGTCTTTACTCTGAGAACACTTGATGTATGTCTTGCCGTGTTTATCTGTGGTGACAATGGGATCTCACGTGCCACTTGATGTATGTTTTGGTGACCAACTTGTGGGTTCCGCCCATGAACCTATGCATAGGGGTTGGCACACGTTTTCTTGACTCTCCGGTAGAAACTTTGGGGCACTCTTTGAAATACTTTTATGTTGGTTGGATGAATTTGAGATTGTGTGATGCATATCGTATAATCATGCCCACAGATACTTGAGGTGACAATGGAGTATCTAGGTGACATTAGGGTTTTGGTTGATTTGTGTCTTAAGGTGTTATTCTAGTACGAACTCTTGAATAGATTGATCCGAAAGAATAACTTTGAGGTGGTTTCGTACCCTACCATAATCTCTATGTTTGGTCTCCGCTATTAGTGGCTTTGGAGTGACTCTTTGTTGCATGTTGAGGGCTTGTTATATGATCTATCTATGTTATTATTGTTGAGAGAACTTGCACTAGTGAAAGTATGAACCCTAGGCCTTGTTTCCTATCATTGAAATAACGTTTACGCTCACTTTTATCATTAGTTACCTTGCTGTTTTTATATTTTCAGATTACAAAAACCTACATCTATTATCTATTTTGCACTTGTATTACCATCTCTTCGCCGAACTAGTGCACCTATACAATTTACCATTGTATTGGGTGTGTTGGGGACACAAGAGACTCTTTGCTATTTGGTTGCAGGGTTGTTTGAGAGAGACCATCTTCATCCTACGCCTCCCACGGATTGATAAACCTTAGGTCATCCACTTGAGGGAAATTTGCTACTGTCCTACAAACCTATGCACTTGCAGGCCCAACAACGTCTACAAGAAGAAGGTTGTGTAGTAGACATCAAGCTCTTTTCTGGCACCGTTGCCGGGGAGGTTAGCACTTGAAGGTATATCTTTAGATCTTGCAATCGAATCTTTTTGTTTCTTGTTTTATCACTACTTCAGTTTATAAAAGAAAACTACAAAAAAATGGAGTTAATCTTGTCTCATAAGCTTCGTCTTTTTAATATCTTTCGTGAGAATGATGGAAAGGAAAATTGTGCTCAAGTGCTAGAAGAAGAATGCATTAGAATTTTTGATACTAAATCTTTGAATGATGAGCATGGTTGCAATGTTGTTAGTATGAATTCCTTGAATATCCATGATGCTAATGATATGCAAAGCCACAAGCTTGGGGAAGCTATGTTTGATGAATATGATATTTTTAGTCCCCCAAGTTTTGATGAGAGTATTTATTATGATGAAAGCATGCCTCCTATTTATGATGATTATATTAATGAAAGTGGGTTTGGAAGAGTGTCAACTTTAGGAAGTAGTGATCCCACTATTTTGGAGGATGTTGAATCTTATTGTGATGAATATCAAAGTGGATTTGGAAGAGTGTCAACTTTATTTAGTGATGATTCCACTATTTCGGAAGAGGTTCCAATTGATTATGAGAACAAAGTTGCTATCTATGATAATTATTGTGATGACTTGTATGCTATTAGGAATAATGATAACCATGAAACTTGTCATCATGATTTTAGTTTTCAATTGGATTATGCCTCACATGATAATTACTTTGTTGAGTTTGCTCCCACTACTATTCATGAGAAGAAATTTGCTTATGTGGAGAGTAGTAAATTTTCTATGCAAGTAGATCATAAAAAGAATGCTTTGGGTGCTGGTTATATTGTTGAATTCATTCATGATGCTACTGAAAATTATTATGAGGGAGGAATATATGCTTGTAGGAATTGCAATAATGTCAAGTTTCCTCTCTATGTGTTGAAAATCTTGAAGTTATGCTTGTTTTGCCTTCCTATGCTAGTTGATTATTGTTCCCATAAGTTGTTTGCTCTCAAAATCCCTATGCATAGGAAGAGGGTTAGGCTTAAATGTGCTAGTCATATGCTTCATGATGCTCCCGTTATGCTTCAATTCTTATCTTTTATGTGAGCGTCATTGTAATCATCATGCCTAGCTAAAAGGCATTAAAGAAAAGCGCTTGTTGGGAGAGAACCCAATATTTATCCTTACTATTTTTGTGTGTCCACATGATTATGCCACTGTAGTAATCATGTTTTATAGCTTTTTTTCAATAAAGTGCCAAGTAAGACCTTTAGGATAGCTTACGGTGATAGTTGTGTTGATCTTGCTGAAAATCAGAAACTTTTGTACCCAGTAAATTAGTTTTGTTAATTCACAGGAACGTGCTCTTGATCTGATTATTTTTTATCTGGATTGGTACGCAAATTTCTCAGGTCTTCCTAATTTGGTAGAATTTTTGGAGTTCCATAAGTATACGTTTGATACATATTACTACAGACTGTTCTGTTTTTGACAGATTCTGTTTTCTATGTGTTGTTTGCTTATTTTAATGAATCTATGAGTAGTATCGGAGGGTATGAACCATAGATAAGTTGGAATACAGTAGATATTACACCAATATGAATTTAGAATGAGTTCATTACAGTACCTAAGTGGTGGTTTTATTTTCTTATACTAACGGAGCTTACGAGTTTTCTGTTGAGTTTTGTGTTGTGGAGTTTTCAAGTTTTGGGTAAAGATTCGATGGACTATGGAATAAGGAGTGGCAAGAGCCTAAGCTTGGGGATGCCCAAGGCACCCCAAGGTAATATTCAAGGACAACCAAGAGCCTAAGCTTGGGGATGCCCTGAAAGGTATCCCCTCTTTCGTCTTCGTTCATCGGTAACCTTACTTGGAGCTATATTTTTATTCACCACATGATATGTGTTTTGCTTGGAGTGTCATTTTATTTTGTTAGTATTTGCTTGCTGTTATTTAGAATAATGTTTTTCATCTTTAGTTTCAATAAAAAAAATCAAGGATAGCCTTTGCCATGCTTATTTTGCTAGTATACATGTTGCTGCTTGAAAACAGAAAGTTTACGACTGTTGCAAAAATTCCCTAGAAAAGTCAGAGCATGGTATAATGTTGAATTTTTTTGCATAATGAGCTATGATAAATTTACTACAGTGTGAATTTTATTTCATAATTTTTGGAGTTAGGGAAGTATTGATACTCTTGCATTCTTTACAGACTGTACTGTTTTGACAGATTGCTGTTATGTTTGCATTGTTTGCATATGTTTGCTTGTTTAATGATTCTATTTGAGGATAGGAGTATTAAATATGCAGAGGCATTTAGTATTCAATGTTGAATAATAATTTTAGTGATTTTTTACCGTAGAAAATGATAAGGTTTTGCATTGGTTTATACTAACCTATCTCACGAGTTCTTGTTGAGTTTGGTGTGGATGAAGCTTTTGATAAAAAGAGAAACCATGATATGAGAGGAATTAAGGAGACACAAAAGTTCAAGCTTGGGGATTCCCAAGTCACCCCAAGATAATATTTCAATAATTCTCAAGCATCTAAGCTTGGGGATGCCCCGGTAGGCATCCCACCTTTCTTTTTCAACCACTATCGGTTAGTATCGGTTGAGCCTAAGTTTTTGCTTCTTCACATGAGTTGTGCTATCCTTGCAATGTCATTTTATTTTGTTTTGCTTGCTGTTTGAATACAATACCAAGATCTGGAAATCCCTTAATGTTAGAGTGTCTTCACATAGTTGCACAATTATTCGACTACTCATTGATCTTCACTTATATTTTTCGGAGTAGTTTGTCATTTGCTCTAGTGCATCACTTATATCTTTTAGAGCACGGAGGTGGTTATATTTTGTAGAAATTGCTAGTCTCTCATGCTTCACTTATATTATTTTGAGAGTCTTTTAGAACAGCATGGTATTTGCTATGGTTACAAAGTTGGTCCTAGAATGATGAGCATCCAAGTTGGGTATAATAAAAACTATCATAGAAAGTGAATTGGATGCTGTGATCAATTTGATGCTTGATAATTGTTTTGAGATATGGAGGTAGTGATATTAGAGTCATGCTAGTTGAGGTGATTATGAAAAATACTTGTGTTAAGGGTTGTGATTCCCGTAGCATGCACGTATGATGAACCACTTTGTGATGAAGTTGGAGCACAATTTTATTTATTGATTGTCTTCCTTATGAGTGGCGGTCGGGGACGAGCGATGGTCTTTTCCACCAATCTATCCCCCCAGGAGCATGCGCGTAGTACTTTGGTTTTTGATGACTTCTAGATTTTTGCAACAAGTACATGAGTTCTTTTGACTAATGTTGAGTCCATGGATTATACGCACTCTTTCACCCTTCCATCATTGCTAGCCTTTCTTGTACCGCGCAACTTTCACCGGTACCATACACCCACCATTTACCTTCCTCAAAACAGCCACCATACCTACCTATTATGGCATTTCCATAGCCATTCCGAGATATATTGCCATGCAACTTTCCACCGTTCCATTCATATGACACGCATTACTTTTGTCATATTGCTCTTTGCATGATCATGTAGTTGACATTGTATTTGTGGCAAGGCCACCTTCATAATTTTCATACATGTCGCTCTTGATTCATTGCATATCCCGGTACACCGCCGGAGGCATTTATATAGAGTCATATCTTGTTCTAGCTTTGAGTTGTAATTCTTCAGTTGTAAATCCATAAAAGTGTGATGATCTTCATTATTAGAGCATTGTCCCAGTGAGGAAAGGATGATGAAGACTATGATTCCCCCACAAGTCAGGATGAGACTTCGGACTTTACAAAAAGAAAAAAAAGAGAAAAAGAAAAAAAAGAAAGGCCAAAAAGAAAAAAAAGAGAAAAAAAGGAAAAAATAAAAAAATAAAAAAAAATAAAATGAGAGAAAAAGAGAGAAGGGACAATGCTACTATATCTTTTTCCACACTTGTGCTTCAAAGTAGCACCATGATCTTCATGATAGAGAGTCTCATATGTTGTCACCTTCATATACTAGTGGGAATTTTTCATTATAGAACTTGGCTTGTATATTCCAATGACGGGCTTCCTCAAAATGCCCTAGGTCTTCATGAGCAAGCAAGTTGGATGCACACCCACTTAGTTTCTTTTGTTGAACTTTCATATATTTATAGCTCTAGTGCATCTGTTGCATGGCAATCCCTACTCACTCACATTGATATCTATTAATGGGCATCTCCATAGCCCGTTGATACGCCTAGTTGATGTAAGATTATCTTCTCCTTTTTGTCTTCTCCACAACCACCATTCTATTCCACATATAGTGCTATGTCCAGGGCTCATGCTCATGTATTGCGTGAAAGTTGAAAAGTTTGAGATTATTAAAGTATGAAACAATTGCTTGGCTTGTCATCGGGGTTGTGCATGATTAAATACTTTGTGTGATGAAGATAGAGCAACAGCCAGACTATATAATTTTGTAGGGATAACTTTCTTTGGCCATGTTATTTTGAGAAGACATGATTACTTTGATTAGTATGCTTGAAGTATCAACATTTTCATGTTAATATGAAATTTTATTTTGTGTCATTTGTATCTGAACATTCATGCCACAATAAAGAAAATTACATTGAGAATTATGCTAGGTAGCATTCCACATCAAAAATTCTCTTTTTATCATTTACCTACTCGAGGACGAGCAGGAATTAAGCTTGGGGATGCTTGATACGTCTCCAACGTATCTATAATTTTTGATTGTTCCATGCTATTATATTACCCCTTTTGGATGTTTATGGGCTTTATTTTACACATTTATATCATTTTTTGGACTAACCTACTAACCAGAGGCCCAGCCCATATTGCCGTTTTATTGCCTGGTTCAGTATTTCGAAGAAAAGGAATATCAAACGGAGTCCAAACGGAATGAAACCTTCGGTATCGTGATTGTTTGGAAGAATATCATCCTGGGGGCTTGGAGATCAAGTCAGAAGACCCTCGAGGAGCCCAGGAGATAGGGGGGCGCCCCCCTACAGGGCGCAGCCCCCTGTCTCGTGGACCCCTCGAGCACCTCCCGACCGACTTCTTTCGCCTATATAAGCCTACGTACCCTAAAAACATCGCATATCAAGATAGATCGGGAGTTCCACCGCCGCAAGCCTCTGTAGCCACCAAAAACCTCTCGGGAGTCTGTTCCGGCACCCTGCCGGAGGGGGAACCCATCACCGGTGGCCATCTTCATCATCCCGTCGCTCTCCATGACGAGGAGGGAGTAGTTCACCCTCGGGGCTGAGGGTATGTACTAGTAGCTATGTGTTTGATCTCTCTCTCTCTCTCTCTCTCGTGTTCTCTCTATGGCACGATCTTGATGTATCGTGAGCTTTGCTATTATAGTTGGATCTTATGATGTTTCTCCCCCTCTACTCTCTTGTGATGAATTGAGTTTCCCTCTTGAAGTTATCTTATCAGATTGAGTCTTTACTTTGAGAACACTTGATGTATGTCTTGTCGTATTTATCTGTGGTGACAATGGGATCTCACGTGCCACTTGATGTATGTTTTGGTGACCAACTTGCGGGTTCCGCCCATGAACCTATGCATAGGGGTTGGCATACGTTTTCTTGACTCTCCGGTAAAAACTTTGGGGCACTCTTTGAAGTACTTTTATGTTGGTTGGATGAATTTGAGATTGTGTGATGCATATCGTATAATCATGCCCACAGATACTTGAGGTGACAATGGAGTATCTAGGTGACATTAGGGTTTTGGTTGATTTGTGTCTTAAGGTGTTATTCTAGTACGAACTCTTGAATAGATTGATCCGAAAGAATAACTTTGAGGTGGTTTCGTACCCTACCATAATCTCTACGTTTGTTCTCAGCTATTAGTGGCTTTGGAGTGACTCTTTGTTGCATGTTGAGGGCTTGTTATATGATCTATCTATGTTATTATTGTTGAGAGAACTTGCACTAGTGAAAGTATGAACCCTAGGCCTTGTTTCCTATCATTGCAATAGCGTTTACGCTCACTTTTATCATTAGTTACCTTACTGTTTTTATATTTTCAGATTACAAAAACCTATATCTACTATCTATTTTGCACTTGTATCACCATCTCTTCGCCGAACTAGTGCACCTATACAATTTACCATTGTATTGGGTGTGTTGGGGACACAAGAGACTCTTTGCTATTTGGTTGCAGGGTTGTTTGAGAGAGACCATCTTCATCCTACGCCTCCCACGGATTGATAAACCTTAGGTCATCCACTTGAGGAAAATTTGCCACTGTCCTACAAACCTGTGCACTTGCAGACCCAACAACGTCTACAAGAAGAAGGTTGTGTAGTAGACATCATAGATCATACCTGGAGTCCCTTGAATCATAGATGAACGACCCCGCAAACCGCCCACGAACAATACATGGAACGGAAGATTGAAAGCATGACCTCTCTACGAGTTGCAAGCATACGGTCTTGATGATCCGGCAGTGCTTTGCCGTCTAAAGCTAATCGTCACTTCTACTTATGAGGATTATATGATCTAGGTCTAGCTCTAATTGATCAACTAGGACAACCTAGAACTAGACCCAGAGAACTAGAGGAGGCTCCAAAACTTGTGTATTAAAAAGGTGCCAAAGCCTCTAAGATATATAGGTTGGAGGAGGGGGAGGGGGCGCACACCGGGGGGGGGGGTGAATTCTCCCCCCTTGGCTATCCAAGAGGAGGGGGACTTCCCTTCCAATTCGGCCTCCCTCTTCCTTCCACAAGGGGCGAAGAGGCGCCACCTCTTTTGGGCCAAAGTGGCCCAAGTAGCTCTTCACCACCTGGCCTTTTAAGGATCGTTGATATTAAATTAAATATAAAAGGGTCCTAACTATTATTAAAGCCTTTTAGTATTTATTTAACATTATAGGAAACTATTTCCACCTATATATAATTTACCATTAATACCCGGTATCGCCCGATAAACCCTGAAACCTTCCGGTGACCCCGAAACGCTTCCACTTCCTCTCGAACCTATTTCAAATATTAGTGAAGCCATTTCATAAGTATTTTCTCATTACTCCCGTCCTACAAACATTCAGCAGATCATTATTACCTTAAGTTTGTGACCTTGTAGGTTCGGTAAAACATAGACATGAACAAAACCCCTTTTGTTCAATGGCCGATAGCGGAACCGTGGACATCCATATCAATCCCTATGAATACACGAATGACATTCGAGTGAACCTTTGGTTACCGTGTGCTATTCCCTTCGCTTCACGATACTTTACAAAACCCGAGGTGAGATATATCGATATCCTCTTGAATCATACACATGCTCACTATACCTGTCTCCTCGTTCCAGGTATTGTTCTTCTTTCTTGTTGACATGTTCCAGCATCCCCGTGACATAGTCACCTGTGTTTGGCCAAACGATGATGGATGACGTCACATTGAGAGGGTCCTAAGAATATATCTCCATCATCGGAGCAACAAATTCCACCCTCGAGCTGTCTAGTCCCTTGTCAAACTTTCCAATGAACATATAAGTCGTCGTTATAATCACCGTGTTACTGATGACGTTTGAGCAACCCCAAAGTTCATTATACGGTAAGAAGTGACTACGATATTCTCCTGGTCTAAGTAACTAAATCACACATTAACACTCCGTGTTATAACAATTGACTTCTGACGATATTTTCTCAAAGTACAACAAACAAGTTTGGGCCAATTCAATAAGATCATTCTCCTAACGTCATACTCTCAATGTTGTTTTAGGACTATCGTTACTCTTAACGATATCCTAAGATCCAGAAAACATGATCACCAAGAACACTTGAGCCAGACTTAGAGGCGAGACTAGAAATCATACTTTACCGTTTATCGTTCAACACGTGCATATGAGTTTTCCGTTGAACCGCATATTCAGGCTCATAGCAGTTATAGCATAGAATATAACTCGTACATAGCAGTTATAGCATATTCCACATGTGCATAGGTATGGCTCGGATTTATTCTTACAGATCATATCAAAGCGAGATGATCAATCGCTCGATCCAATCACACTCCCCATCCGTGGCAGCAGTCACCACCGTGTCCCCTTGCTGTTGCCCCGCGCGCGCTACGTGCATGCAGGCTACACCTTAAGCACAAAGAAGGGTCAACATTTTCTGACACCGACGCCCGCTTGCCACCCCATTTCTGCGCGAAACGAAAAGCACGCACGCACGCACGCCGCCTCTGCCTAATCGATCCAGGACGACGGACGGTTTCTTTATTGTAGATGGCAGTTTAGGGTGATCTTGGCTCCAAGCATCACACACCACACAGTTTTGGGAAAGGGGGACGGGGCACCCCGCGCACGATCTAGGCCGCTCGCGTCCCATCCACCGGCCGAAGATGGACGCCCTGACGGGTGCCGGTACGCCCCATCCACCGGCCGAAGATCGCAGCTGGCCGGCGTCATGGCCCCGACAAGCCAACCATTCTTCAATCAATTATTCCGATCAAGTGGCGCCATCGAAATTAGCCGAGCTCGTGCATTACCGCTGCGTCAGCTCTTGCGGGGAAGACGAGACGAGACGAGACGCGCCGGGGTGACGTCGTACGGCCTTCCTCTCTCGGTTTCCCGACGCCTCTCTTGGCTCGCTCGCTCGCCCGCCGCCTCCTCCGCCACTTCCTCCGCGCGTGAAAGCCCGCCGCGTATTCGCCTTCGCCTTCGCTCTCCGACGCCGGGCGCCGCCGCGCCGGCGGATCGAGCGGGCGGTCGGTCGGTTAATTGCGCATCGCTGTTGCTTGCTTCTCCTACCGTTTGGCGCAGGGAGGAGGAGGAGGAGCGTGGGGATAACATCGCTGTCCCACTCCCACCCGGGCTCTCTGCCCCCCTCCTGTTCCCTTCTCGCTCACTGCGTGTGCTTATCCGCGGCGGGCGAATCCAATCCCCCACTCTCCCCCGTCCTTCTCCAGAAAAGTCACGGCTTTCCCCCGCCCCCGCCCCCGCCCCGCTCTCATGATTCCCGCCGATTCCTCCGCCCATTTGCCCCTCCGGGTCGCAGAATCCCCCGCGCCACTGCCGCTGCTGACCGTCGTGCGGTAGGGGGAGGGGTAGGAGCGAGGAGCCTAGCTCGGGGGTTGTGGTGACCGGCGGCGAGATGTCGTCGTCGCGGTCCAACAACCGGCCGGCGTGCTCGCGGGGGAGCTCGGCGCGGTCCAAGCACAGCGAGCGGGTGGTGGCGCAGACGCCCGTGGACGCGCGGCTGCACGCCGAGTTCGAGGGCTCGCAGCGCCACTTCGACTACTCCTCCTCGGTCAGCGCGCTCAACCGCTCCGGGGCCAGCACCAGCTCCGCCGTCTCCGCCTACCTCCAGAACATGCAGCGGGGCCGCTACATCCAGCCCTTCGGCTGCCTGCTCGCCATCCACTCGGAGTCCTTCGCGCTGCTCGCCTACAGCGAGAACGCCGCCGAGATGCTCGACCTCACGCCGCACGCCGTGCCCACCATCGACCAGCGCGACGCGCTCGCCGTCGGCGCCGACGTGCGCACGCTCTTCCGCTCCCAGAGCGCCGTCGCGCTGCACAAGGCCGCCGTCTTCGGGGAGGTCAACCTGCTCAACCCAATCCTCGTCCACGCCAGGACCTCCGGAAAGCCCTTCTACGCCATCCTGCACCGCATCGACGTCGGCCTCGTCATCGACCTCGAGCCGGTCAACCCCGCCGACGTGCCCGTCACCGCTGCCGGCGCGCTCAAGTCGTACAAGCTCGCCGCCAAGGCCATCTCCAGGCTGCAGTCCCTGCCCAGTGGCAACCTCTCCCTGCTCTGCGATGTGCTGGTCCGGGAGGTAAGCGAGCTCACTGGCTATGACAGGGTGATGGCATACAAGTTCCACGAGGATGAGCATGGTGAGGTCATTGCCGAGTGCAGGAGGTCGGATTTGGAGCCGTATCTTGGCCTGCACTACCCGGCAACTGACATCCCGCAAGCATCCAGGTTTCTGTTTATGAAGAACAAAGTGCGGATGATATGTGATTGTGCTGCCAGTCCTGTGAAGCTCATTCAGGATGACAACCTGTCACAGCCTATCAGCCTCTGTGGCTCGACCATGAGGGCACCCCATGGTTGCCATGCCCAGTACATGGCCAACATGGGCTCCATCGCGTCGCTGGTGATGTCGATCACTATAAACGAGGACGACGATGAGGATGGAGACACTGGCAGTGACCAGCAGCCGAAAGGCAGGAAGCTGTGGGGGCTGGTGGTTTGCCATCACACAAGCCCGAGGTTCGTCCCCTTCCCGCTCAGGTATGCTTGCGAATTCCTCTTGCAAGTGTTCGGCATACAGCTCAACAAGGAGGTGGAACTTGCTTCTCAGGCAAAGGAGAGGCACATCCTCCGCACGCAGACCCTTCTATGTGATATGCTCCTCCGGGATGCTCCTGTTGGGATATTTACCCAGTCCCCCAATGTAATGGATCTGGTGAAGTGCGATGGTGCAGCATTGTGTTACCAAAACCAGATTATGGTGCTGGGATCAACACCCTCTGAAGGAGAGATAAAGAAGATTGTCGCGTGGCTGCTGGAGTGCCATGATGGCTCTACTGGGCTAAGTACGGACAGCTTACTGGAAGCAGGCTATCCTGGTGCGTCTGCGCTCGGTGAGGTTGTCTGTGGCATGGCAGCTATAAAGATCTCTTCCAAAGGTTTTATCTTCTGGTTCCGGTCGCACACGGCAAAGGAGATCAAGTGGGGTGGAGCTAAGCAAGAACCAGGTGATGCAGATGACAATGGCAGGAGGATGCATCCACGATCTTCGTTCAGGGCCTTCTTGGAGGTAGTTAAATGGAGGAGTGTTCCTTGGGAGGATGTTGAAATGGACGCAATCCATTCTCTCCAGCTAATATTGCGTGGCTCCCTGCAAGATGAAGATGCTACCGACAACAACGCAGGGTCAATTGTTGAAGCTCCATCTGATGACATCAAGAAGATACAGGGGCTACTTGAATTGAGAATTGTGACAAATGAAATGGTGCGCCTAATTGAGACAGCAACTGCTCCTATATTGGCTGTCGACATTGTTGGTAACATAAACGGATGGAATAATAAAGTTGCAGAAATTACTGGGTTACCCACCACGGAAGCCATAGGGATGCTTCTGGTAGATCTCGTGGAGGGTGATTCTGTTGAAGTGGTTAAGCAAATGTTGAACTCAGCTCTGCAAGGTTGTCACTATGTCTTGAATTTGGTCTTCTTATATGCTTTCCAGCTTAGTTATAACCTGGTTTTTTTTTGTGACACGTTGTGTTTCATTTCTCCTTTTGTATTTCAGGAACCGAAGAGCAAAATTTGGAAATCAAGCTTAAAACATTCCATCAACAGGAAAGTAAGGGCCCTGTAGTCTTGATGGTTAACGCCTGTTGTAGTCGTGACCTTTCAGAAAAAGTTGTTGGGGTTTGTTTGGTAGCACAAGATTTGACGGGGCACAAGATGATAATGGATAAGTATACCCGGATACAAGGCGACTATGTTGCAATAGTAAAGAACCCCAATGAGCTCATACCCCCTATATTTATGATTAATGATCTTGGTTCTTGCTTAGAATGGAATGAAGCTATGCAAAAGATTACTGGTATAAAGAGGGAAGATGCAATAGATAAGTTGCTGATCGGGGAGGTTTTCACTCTTCATGATTATGGATGCAGGGTAAAAGATCAAGCTACTCTAACCAAACTTACCATACTGATGAACACGGTGATCTCTGGTCAAGAACCCGAGAAGCTTGCTTTTGGTTTCTTCAACACAGATGGCAAGTACATGGAATCACTGCTGACAGCAAACAAGAGGACAGATGCTGAGGGTAAGATCACCGGTGCTCTTTGCTTTTTGCATGTGGCCAGCCCCGAGCTTCAGCATGCTCTTCAGGTGCAGAAAATGTCTGAACAAGCTGCTACACACAGCTTTAAGGAATTGACATATATTCGTCAAGAATTAAAGAACCCACTCAATGGCATGCAATTTACCCGTAAGTTGTTGGAACCATCTGACTTGACAGAGGAGCAGAGGCAACTTTTTGCATCAAATGTTCTCTGTCAAGAACAGTTGAAAAAGATTTTACATGACAATGATCTAGAAGGCATTGAACAGTGGTAAGTGCTATTTTTTCAGCATCGTCTAAAAGCTCATAAGCTATTTTTTCACTAACCCCAGTAAATTGTGTGTGTGCTGACGCAGAACTGAAACTACTAATATCTCATGCTTTTTTTCTTCTTATCAATTGCATTTAATCTATGGAGCACACATGATATGCACTACTTGGACATGAAAACTTCCACCATCAACAAAATGCTTATAGTGCTAGAAAATCAATTGACACAACAGTTTAGCATACCTTTTCCATTTACTTCTACATATGATAGGAAAATGAATAGATTAAATATTACTTAATATTTATTTGTTTTTACAGCTACATGGAGATGAACGCGGTGGAATTCAACCTTGAAGAAGCTCTGAATACGGTCCTAATGCAAGGCATGTCTCTGAGCAAAGAAAAACAAATTTCTCTTGATCGTGATTGGCCTGTAGAAGTATCATCAATGTACTTATATGGGGATAACTTAAGGCTTCAGCAAGTCCTAGCAGACTACTTGGCATGCACGCTTCAATTTACTCGGCCAGCTGAAGGGCCTATTGTACTCCAGGTCATTCCCAAGAAGGAACACATTGGTTCTGGCATGCAGATTGCTCATCTAGAATTCAGGTTAGCCCCTCCCACTTCTGTCCCTCCGCGCATGCCATAAATTGAACTAACTATATATGTATATCAGAAGAACACATAGGGAACATGAGACACTTATTTTACGTGTACAGCATAAATATTTTTGGGATGGTGACTGTGCAAGACCAGAGCCATCCCGGCCACTCAGATAAAAATTATAGTGGGCAGCTTGTAAGTGGCAGTAGTGACAGGAGGTTGCCCTTGTTCTTCTTTGATAGTGTTTAGATTGCCTGATGAGTTTTCTGGGATGCAATTTCACTTAACTGAAAGCAATCTGAAAGCGGTTTGCTGGATAGGCCGAAACTCCTTGAAAATAACAGCTGTTTAACCCATGAATCCATGCAGACTTGTCCACCCAGCACCGGGCGTCCCAGAGGCACTGATACAGGAGATGTTCCGGCACGGCCCAGGGGTATCCCGAGAAGGCCTCGGCCTGCACATAAGCCAGAAGCTGGTGAAGACGATGAGCGGCACGGTACAGTACCTCCGAGAAGCGGAGAGCTCGTCGTTCATCGTTCTGGTAGAGTTCCCGGTGGCGCAGCTCAATAGCAAGAGGTCCAGGCCTTCGACGAGCAAGAGTAACTTCTGAATCCCGGCGACGGTGCCCTCGAGATGTGAACCAGGGCCATTGATTGGGTTGCTGGAAGAGCAAGCCCTTTGGGAGAGCTTAGCTGATGTATCATATGTGTAGCTGGGAACATGGATTGTTCCCATGTTGATGGTTGAGGAGGAGCTTAGCTAGCTTAGCTGCTGTTAGGTTTTTAGTGTAATTTTAACACGGCAACTCTACGAGTGATCGATGAATAAAATTAAAATATGTGCTTGTGTTTTTTGATCAATTCTCGGGTGGTTGCAAATCCAGACGTTCAGTCTGATTTGAGATTCTTGATCTCCTCTTTTTTCAGTTACTGCAGTGCAGAGTACACTACTATTTTATTTAGGCTTGCAGAGTACACTACACTACAATTGTGAAGAGGAAAAAAAACCGTTCTAAACAGGCCTTGGAGCAGAGGAAGCTTTCACAAAGCCCATTAGACACTAGCCGTTGCTGGACCAGTTGTGGCTTGTGACGGCGCTCTCCTGCTCTCCGAGCGACCGGTCATGGCGGGGAGTGGGAAGAGGAGGCGCGCGACGGTGCTCGACGACGACGAGCGGCGGGGCCGGCGGAGGCTGGAGGAGGCGGCCCTGCTCCTCCACAAGATCAAAGGTGCAGATCCCCCTTCCCTCTCCTCGATCGACTGTAAACCCTCGTACTCCCCTTCGAATTGGGGTTGCAATCGGAGTTAACGCGGGTTCGCGCCGCCGCGCGCGTGGGCTGTCGGAGCAGGGCTGGTGGGCTGGGTGGTCGCGGAGATCAGCGCCGGCCGATCCCCTTCCCTGGCGCTCCACCGCTACCAGAACTACTGCGCCTGCGCCTCCGCCGCCGCCGCGGCGTCCCCGTCCACATGGTTTGGCTCCCTCTTCCCCACTCTCTCGCCTTCAAAATCTCTGCCGACCAAGCCTGTCAGATCCTCACCGGCGTGTGCGCGTTCGCGGGGTGCGGGCGCGCGTGCAGCGCCTGCAGCTACGACGCCCCCGTCGGCACGGACGTCCTCTCCCTCCTCCGCAAGGAATTCCACGCCTCCCGCCTCAGTACGGATTCGCGTACCCCAAACTGGCTCGGTTCTCATCGATCTCTCGTTGTTTCTGATCATGCTAATCAGTTTGGGATGCGTCGTTGATGTGCAGATGTGCTTCTCAGGGTCCTGCTCGTGGTGCAGCAGCTCCTGCAGGAGAATAAGCACTGCTCCAAGAGGGACATCTACTACATGTACCCCTCCATGTTCGTAGGTCTGTGCTGCTCTGCGGTTGCGATGCCTGATCCATCTATGCGTAGTGTGAGTTTCAGGTGTTCTGTTTCTTTGCTGTGTGAGTGACAATTACAAGTCTCACTGCAGAACAAGCGATTGTTGATCGTGCGATCAACGATATCTGCATACTCTTCAAGTGCAGCCGGCATAATCTCAACGTGGTATGTGCTACCGCTTGTCTGCCGTCTTTGCAGAAGCTTCAGTTATGTGTTTAGAAGTCATTTGTGCATTGGAGAATAAGCCTCTGGCTGTTATTTCATTATGGTGTAGTGGTGTACACAATGTGCCACACTGCCACTTGTTACTCCCTGGTTGTTCTCTGTCCTATCTGATGTAGGAGCATTTTCTTAATCTGTCTTTTGTGATGCATTATTCATTGAGGTCCTCATTTCTTCATGAATCGTCAGGAGCTGTTTTCATTAGTTCTCTCAGCAGTTCTGCTGCATTTATTTCATCGCCTTTTCACTTCGCTTTTAGTAACCATCTACAATTTCTGCTCACTTGGCTGCTTGCAGGTTCCTGTGGCAAAAGGGTATGGATTCCTATTGCGTTGTGAGTGTTTAATTTTGATAACATGTTTAATCCTTCGATGCTGTTACTTAACTAATCAGCATTTTTGTTCCTTCATCCTCCCTACCGCTTGTCCTGCTTTACTTAAAAAATGATCTGGGTGTAAACAGTGGGATGCTGCTCTTTTAGCAGAGATTTAGAGCATCACAATCTCCTATGTCCATACAATGGTCTTAGTTATTTCCGAACATTTTCCCGCTGTGTACTCGTCATGTCTTTATTGTTCCAGTTTGGTGATGGGCTGGATAAGATTTGTGGAGGGTGAAAAGAAAGTGTACTGCATAACAAACGTCAATACTGTAAGCTTCTATGATTCCATCTAATCACCCAGTATGATATGTTTCTAGTATGCATTAATTTTGCTAGCCTTTTTCCTTCTTCAAATGCAGGCTTTCCCCATTCCAGTTAGCATTGAAGCAATCAAAGGTTGTTTAACAATTTGAAAACTCATAACAATCTTTGTCTTCATAGTTTTTTATTATTTCATATCTGTTTCCTTAGGAAAAACAGTTTTATAAATCGTGATGTACACAATTAGCTTATATCTCTTAGCAAGTCAATGTTCAGTTTAAATTTGTAATAGATAGTGATTGATGTATTAGAAAGTGGGATTTCGACAAACAACCAAATTTTGGACAGCATGTGAAAGAGTAATGAGGATTCATCTTTATTTTTTGTCTCAAACAAATATGGAGAAGAGTATCCTTGTTATTCCACAAACTGTATGGCATAGGTTTGCTGTCTTGTTATATGTACACTATATTTCTTTCATATTCTCAATTACTATGCAGTAAACTTAAGCTGTCTAAGTTTTTTCTTGCAGATGTTGTTAGTGTTGCTCACTACATCCTTGTTGTTGAGAAGGAGGCAGGTGTGAGGATGAAAGGCCCCCTGTCTGCATATGATTTTTCTATTCTTTGCAGTCTTCCTACAGTTTTCTTCTGTATGCCATTTGCAGTATTCCAGCGTTTGGCCAATGACAAGTTCTGCGAAAAGAATCGCTGCATTGTTATTACAGTAACTGCTAACGCTGCATCTAGTGTTATACTGCCATTATTTTTCACATAGCATGTTTGATGGTTTTCTTCTGTTTACTCAGGGAAGAGGCTACCCAGATATTCCAACAAGAAGGCATGTGCTCTTTCATATATTTGTTTCTCTTGTATATTAGAACTGAATTGCTATTTGAAATGTACATTCCTTGTAATGTTGCAGATTCTTGCGCTACCTTGTCGAACAGCTGCACTTGCCTGCTTATTGCTTAGTGGATTCAGATCCGTATGGTTTTGATATTCTGGCCACCTATAAATTTGGTTCCATGGTAGGGCCAAAAATCTTATTTATTGAAGTCCTAATAGCATCAAAGGCAGTGTAAAATTATCAGTGCAATTTCAAATTTTTTGTTAAGCCAAGTGAAGTGTGATTTTGTACATTTATTCAAAATTTAGTCCCATTTTGTTGATATGTTTCTAGTGTTAACTGACCAACTCTTCCTGCTTCCTTGTCCAATTCTCATTCTATTTAAGCAATTGGCATATGATGCAAATATTCTGCGTGTGCCTGAGATACGATGGCTTGGGGTCTTCACATCTGACTTTGAGGAGTATTGTCTTCCAGACTGCTGTCAACTTCAATTGTCATCTGAAGGTCACTAAATTGGAGGGATATAAATTTCATTTCTACTTCTTATCTCAGAACTTGATTTGTTGTTAAATATCAAATGTGATGTATCCTGCTTCAGATAGGAGGAAGCTTGAAGGAATTCTCACCAGATGTTACTTGCACAAGGAAGCCCCAGAATGGAGGTAAAGGAACAGGAAGTTGTATTTCCTATTACGCGTATTCCAATAACTTTGTAGCTATGATGTGGGTTGCAAGAATAGTTCAAGTGCATCTAGAATTAAATAGAAGTTTTCACAATATCTTTCTTACAAAATGGCAAATGCAACAGTTAAACTCAGTGATGTAAGTGAAATCTTCTTCCAAGCACAAGGATCAATCCTATTATTTAGCCCCTGTATTCCAAGCACTTCAGGGATATGATGTGGGTTGCAAATAATAATAGTTCAAGTCCAACTCTAGAATTTGTAATTTGATTTGTTTAATCAACTAGTAGTTAAATAGAGCTTTTCATGTTTTATTCTTACAAAATGCCAAATGCAACAACAAAACTCACTGATATGAGTGAAATCGTCTTCCAGTACAATTATCAGTCTTATGAGTTTATCCCGTGTACGTAATCTGTAAGTGCTTTCAGCATCAGTTCCTTAGTTTCAAAAACTCCATATCTGCGTCACCTTGCCGACTCTAATGGCAGTAGGTGCTCCACTGTTCCAAAAGGTTTATGACTGCTTTCACCTGGTCAGTTCTAAAGTCAACGGGTTTGTGTTTAAAATTAGAATCATTTGTGTAGTTAATAGCCGGTTCTTTTTCCTGAAGATTTTTCTTCCTGAAATATTCATGACTATATAATCCTTGGCAGGTTGAAGTTGGAAGCCATGCTGGAAATGGGTGTCAAGTTTGAGATTGAAGCATTGTCAGCAAGTTCCATTTCGTTTCTGTCGCAGGAGTACATCCCCCAACAGATCAGACTAGGGAGGTACATATAGGATTGCATAGACCTGTATCTATGCAGAATTGTGCTAGGCTAAGTGTCTCCTTTTGTTTTGGTCACACCACTTGTAGTTGCTTGTCTGATCAAACAATCACCTTGGTATTCACAACAAGAATTTGACTGCAATTGGTGTATACCGTCAGTTACTGCATTGCTACTCATAATGCTTCTTGTTGTGCATAGATTAGTTTGGGTTTATTATGTTAATGTGCAAGGCAACCTGTTAGAAATGAATGCCTGAATAGGGAACTCTGGATGTCCTCTTAGTTCTACTAGGTCACCATCCCATGGAAGCAAGTTCCTATTTACCTGAGATCTTAGCCTCCACTTGCCGAGCATCATTAGATAGATTGTTGCTTGCCTTGTAATTCTGGAGCCAGAAACAACAATCCAAGAAAAAAAATGCATCTACACAGGCTACCATAGTGGAAGCTGGAAATATTTCATGGCTGGAAAATAGTTTAACAAACTTCATGTACACAGGTACGTAAGCTTAGCGAAGCATCACCAAATACTTCTTTCTTACACATGTCCAGGCGCATATGAGCATATCCATTGTGTTAAATACATGTAGGAGCTCAACAAGGTCGTATCTTTTGACACTTTACTAGATTACAGAATTAATTAACAGTGTTAATCGACCATTCAACTAAAGTATTTAAGCTGTAAGATTAAGTACAGGCCCATATGTTCGTCACTGACCGGATTGTGCCTGAGTAAGGTCATATGTGGAGAGTGTGCCGGACTGGTCAACGTCGAGTTTGTCAAACTCCTCTAGAAAAGAAGATATGTCCTCTTGGCTGATCTTCCCCAGTTCTTTGAGCTTGTACACGACAAATTCAGCAGCACTGCACATATCAAAGTTCACAAATCAACACTCATTACCTACAAAATCTTAGGATATGATGGAGGGAAGAATACTGAAAACGCATTATGTGCTTACCCCACTTTCCGATCATTATCCAGATCAGCTGCTTCAAGATCCATGGTTGTTACTCTCCGTGTGAGAACCCATTTGGCCAGCATCTTTTGCCGTCGCTCGGTGTAGATCTCGGCGAGGTACATGAAGAAGAGCGCCAGAATTATGGTGCTTGTAATTATCCAAAACACCGCGAAAGTGCGCCCCAGTTGGGACGAGAAGCTTTTATCCCCATAACCCAAGGTAGTGATTGTGGCACAGACACAATAAAAGGAGTCAACAAGGCTCAGCTTCTCAACCTTCCAGAGAAAAACAGTCCCCACAACAATGGCCGTCACAAGAAGCAGAGCGGCCGTGTAGAACTTGTACTTTGTCTTGTTTGTCTCAATTTGTCTGAGCATTCTGGCCTCGCCACACTTCATATTCATGTGCAGTGCCTTGAAGAACAACACCTCCTGCTTCTCGACGAGATAGTCTGCCGACTTGCTCACGAAGAGAGCAATAATCGCCATGCCGGTGAAGACGAAAACACAAGCGAGCAGCTTTGTCGTGTCGCTGTTAGGAACAAGGTCTCCATAGCCCACCGATGTCATCGTGACAATGCAGAAGTACAGTGCGTCGAGCACTCTGTTGGTTCTCTTGCCAGATAACTGATCCATGACAAGGTAAAAGACTACGACGCCAACTAGCAGGTAGAGAAATAGGAGGAACCCTACTAGTCTGAAGCTGGGCCGTACCACGCTGAACAACTCCTTGGCTGGAAGCGACGAGCCATTTTCTTGTGGTTTTTCATCGGTCTCTGATCTGGGAGCCGACCTGCATCTTCGGAACCGCTTGGCTCCTTGCGACGGCTTTCTTTGGAGCACATTGGCATCGGGGTTCTCAGGTAGCAATGCTCGCTGAATGCTGTTGTCAGACATTGGCTTATGCTGGATTTGTTGTGAATTGCCGTCGCAATTGAAGCCCTATGATTCAGAGAATGGCACATGTTAGAGTATGGTTTTACAGATATGCGAGGAAGAAGTTTAGAAGCTCATTAAATATCAGGTAAAAAATAAGGCAAGACGGTGGATATGCACTGAATTGCATGAACCACCGAGAAACTCTATTCCTCTCAGCTTGTGTGAATTATACGTGTCCTAGCTGACACAAGAATTTCCTATCACCATCAGTTTAAGCATTAAATTATTGGACTGCAGGTCAAAGAGAGGCAGGCAAAATAAGTTTGGTCAAAAATAAGGGCCAATTCCTTGGCTGTTATCTTGAATTCCTGATCTTTTTGACTTTCTGGGCCTCTAGGCACAGGAATTTTCCTCTTATCTTATCTAGGAGTACAGTATAGAAAACAAGTTACCTACTCTGTCGCTTTCTTTCTGGACAAAGTCGCACTGCTACTGGTTCAGATCGGATCTCTACTGCTAGCTTAATCTGCAACCCAAGGGATGAAACTGAGAGCCAAATGCTGGAAACCAACCTTGGGTTGAGATGGATTGTAAAAGAGGAGAGTAGGACGAGCAGGGGAAGCATTCCACTCTGCTACTAGCATACAGCAGGGCCATCTGCTTCTACTTGTGATGCAGCTACAGAATTCGGAAGGCAATTCTGGCAGCTCCGGCCAATCGCACGAAGCAAGCAGAGAACGGAGCACGGTTGAGAAGACGCAGAGATCATCCCTTACCTCCCTCCGGCTCCGGCCGACGGAAGCTGGGCGGAGCTTTTCTGGGTTTGAGGGCGCCTTCTTCCTTTTCTCCTTCCCTCGAGCTCTCCTGCTCTGCTCAGCTGATCTCCTCCCTCTCCGCGTTGCCTCCCTTTTTGTCGGCCCGAGCTGAGGGGCGGAGATGGAGACGCACGCACGCGCCACGCCGGATCTATCTCTACGTGTTGGTGCCGCGTGGGTTGAGCTGTGGAGGTCGCCCTGTTTTGACGTGGCCGGCCCCACCCTGCCGGCGCAAGTTGGAACCCTTCGCCTCGCCGTTTTTGACCTTCCGGCTCCGGAGGGGGCGCGAATCGACGTGGCGGGCTCAGGTCGGTTGGCCGCACCGCCGGTGCACGCAGGCAAAGTCCAGCAGGGCTGCTGCTCCCGTTCTCAGATCAAGATCCAACGAAAACACGAGCGTCGAGCGGTGGTGTCGCCGCAGGGTGATCCGAGCTCGGGTTGTGTCGCCGCCGCCGCGGCGGATCAGGCGATCTTTTTTTTTTCTATTCAAGTACGTAGTAGAAAAATGTGTCGGCAGGCGTGTTAGCTGAATGAAATGCAACTGCGCAAGGAGGTGGTGCGGGCGTACGGCACGAACTAGAGAATCGGGATAACGTAGGGCCCAAATGTCACTCTCTCCTCGTGCCTTACCTGAAAGCTCCAACCTCCGCCATCAAGAACGATGTCCCTAGCTTGCTTTGCGATGTGGCGTGGGTAAGCATTTAAAGATGCCAATGGGTTGGGTTTTGCTATGGGCTGTGTGGTCTTCGCCGCATGTGTCGTCGCCCTTTGGCAAAGCTCGGAATGACAGGATCTTCAACGCCAAGATATGGTCAACAGGAGCACTTAGCGAGCATACGGCGCAATTTTTGCTGCTATGGAGCAACCCTGCAAGACGACATCAAGATAGAGTATTGCTGAAAGTGTGGGCGCCGGGATTTTTTGTTGTTGACGAAAAGCAATGAGCGTTGCATTTCATTCATATGGAGTTACAGCTAGTTCATCTTCGCCAAGGAAATGAAAGACAACAACAAACAACAAAAGCAGTAGCAGCAACTCAGCTTCAAAGATCATGTTGGTTCAAGCAACCGGAGTAGGTCTTCGACATCCATCGCCATCTAACCAAGCAAGATGACACATTTAGCATTGGTCGTCTGGTTGCCACGCGACAACACCCCTCAAAAAGAGAGTTGGTTGTCGCATGGAAATGAAGTGATCTGAGGAGGATCGAACTCGCTAACCCCGCGCTTCAGATGAACACCTCAACCAAACCTCCACTTCATCGAGCACCACGACCACCTACACCTATCATTGGTCCATCCGGGTGGTAAGAAGCTCTTGGAACGATGCCACAAGAGGTGCGACGCATGTCGCCATCATCGTTTGATCCCAAGGGAATCTAGGGTTTCCCCCAAAACTTTCTCGTGCAGTGGAGTGAGCAGAAAGCGTCAACAACGCCTTCCATAAGGATGCGGAGCCCACATGTGTCACCCTCGCCTGCCCCGACCCATGATGGGGCAGCAAGGCCTTCACCCGACGATGCACCGCCCACTCACCTGCCCCAGCCAGACCACCACCGCAACCACACGCCTGACGACTGCCGGCCCCACGCGCCAACTTTGCCGCAGCCACCTTCCGATCTGGGCGCCAGAACCCAGATCTCCATAGTCACCACCAGCCCCGTACTCGGTAACCACCGGCCCCATGCATCCGACGGTCATCATAGCCACCAACAGATCTGGACGTCGGGCCCCTGATCTGTCACGCACCGCCCCCCGGAGCCCTTCATGTTGGAAATATACCCTAGAGGCAATACTATTGTATTATTGTATTTCCATATTCATAATTAAGAGTTTATATTCTATGATATAACTGCTATGATCCTGGAATGTGTGATTCAGTGGAAAACTCATATGCACGTGTGGAATGATAAACGGCAAAATAATATTCCTAGTCTCGCCTCTAACATTGGCTCAAATGTTGTCGGTGATCATGTTTTTCGGATCTTAGGACATCGTCAAGTGTAACGATAGTCCTAAAACAACATTGAGAGTATGATGTTAGAAAAACGATCATATTGAATCTACTCAAATTTGTTTGTTATACTTTGAGATAATATCGCCTGAAATCAATTGTTATAACACAGATTGTTAATGTGTGTTTTAGTTCCTTAGACCATGAGAGTATCATAGTCACGTCTTACCATACGGTTGACTGTGGGGTTGCTTAAACGTCATCTATAACACGGTGATTATAACAACAACTTATAGGTTCATCAGAAAGTTTGACAAGGGACTAGATAGCTCGAGAGTGGAATTTGCTCCTCCGACGATGGGGATATATTCTTACGGCCCTCTTGTTGTGACATCATCCATCATCATCTAGCCAGACATAGGTGACTATGTCACGGGGATGCCGGAACATGTCAACGAGAAAGAAGAACAAAACCGGTAACGAGGTATAGTGAGCATGTGTATGACTCAAGAGGATACCGATACATCTCACCTCAGTTTTCGTAAAGTATCGCGAAGCAAAGGGAATAGCACATGACAACCAAAGGTTCACTCGAATGTCATTCGTGTAATCATAAGGATCGTTGTGGACGTCCACGGTTCCTCTATCGGTCATTGAACAAACGGGTTTTGTTCATGCCTATGATTTACCGAACCTACAGGGTCACAAGCTTAAGGTAATCACAATCTGCTGAGTGTTAGTAGGACGGGAGTAATGATAAAATATTTGTGAAATAGTTTCTTAATATTCGAAATAGTTTCTAGAGGAACTGAAAGCGTTCCGGGGTCACCAAAAGGGTCTCCGAGTTTATCGGGCAATACCAGGTATTACCGATAAATAATATATAGGTGGAAAATGTTTCCAAAGATGTTAAATTAATAATAAAAGGCTTTAACAATAGTTAGGAGGCTTTTATATTTAATCAAATATCAATGGGCCTTAAATGGCCAAGATGTGGAAGGAGTATTGGGCCAAGTACCTCAGAAGGACAAAGGACATGCTCCTTGTCTATAAGGATATGAAGAGCCCGTTGTAAATGGTTACACAAACACCAGCTTCATACTGATATAAGTGATTATCGGGCTATATTAGGATATTTGTTTGGAATAGTTTTCAAACATGAACACTATTCTGGATTTTATAGCGAAAGAAGAATAAATTGAAAAGCTTCAGATACTTCAAAGGAGGATGTCTGGATCAAGAGGTCTCTTGATATAGTTGGTGTGATTCTATGTGCAATGAAACCAATGACATTGTATTGTGAATAGTAGTGCCATTGATCAAAGAAAGATGAATCTAGATCCCATGTATAGATCAGACATAACAAAGTGCAATGTTTACACGCATTTGAATAAGTCAGACCCGATGACAAAGGCTCTACCACAAGCATAGCATGAGCAACACCTGATAGCCATAGGTGTTAGAGAAACTATGCAAACAGGAAACTGACTCTAGTGCAAGTGTCACACTGTTAGAAATATGCCCTAAAGGCACTAATATTATATTATTATATTTGTTCATAATTAAGAGTTTCTATTTTATGCTATAACTGCCATGATCCTGGAATGTGCGATTCAGTGGAAAACTCGTATGCATGTGTGGAATGATAATCGGCAAAAATAAGATTACTAGTCTCGCCTCTAAGACTGGCTCAAATGTTGTTGGCGATCATGTTTTCTGGATCTTAGGATATCGTTAAGTGTAAGGATAGTGCTAAAGTATCATTGAGAGTATGACGTTAGAAGAACGATCATATTGAATCGACCCAAACTTGTTTGTTATACTTTGAGATAATATCATCTGAAATCAACTGTTATAACACAGAGTGTTAACGTGTGTTTTAGTTCGTTAGACCATGAGAGTATCATGGTCAATTTTTACTGTACAGTGTACTTTGAGGTTGCTCAAACGTCATCTATAACACGGTAATCACAACGACAACTTACAGGTTCATCGGAAAGTTTGACAAAGGACTAGATAGCTTGAGAGTGGAATTTACTCCTCCAACGACGGGGAGATATTCTTAGGGCCCTCTCGGTGTGACAACATCCATCATCGTCTGGCCAGACACATGTGCCTATGTCACGAGGATGCTAGAACATGTCAACGAGAAAGAAGAACAAAACCGGCAACGAGGAGACTAGTATAGTAAGCATGTGTATGACTCAAGAGGATACCGATCCATCTCACCTCAGGTTTTGTGAAGTATGGCGAAGCAAAGATAATAGCATATGAAAACCAAAGGTTCACTCGAATGTCATTTGTGTAATCATAGGGACCGACATGGACGTCACGGTTCTGTTATCGGTCATTGAACAAAGGGTTTTTGTTCATGTCTATGATTTATCAAACATACAGGGTCACAAGCTTAAGGTAATCACGATCGGCTGAGTGTTAGTAGGATGGGAGTAACGAGGAAATATTTGTGAAATAGTTTCGTTGATATTCGAAATAGTTTCGAGAGGAACCGAAAGTGTTTCAGGGTCACCGAAAGGGTTTTGGAGTTGTCGGGCAATACCGGGTATTAACAATAAGTAATATATAGGTGAAAAATGTTTTTGGAGATGTTAAATTAATGATAAAAGTATATAATAATAGTTAGGAGACTTTTATATTTAATTAAATATCAACGGGCCTTAAAAGACAAAGAGGTGGAAGGAGTATTGGGCTACAAGGGCCCAATAGTGGTGGCGCCCCCGTCGATGGAGGAGTCCCCCTTCCCTTGGAGAGGGAGGCCGAATTGGTGGAGGAGTCCCCCTCCCCTTGGCCTGCCAAGGGAGGGGGACTTTCACTCCCCTTGTGGCGTCCCCTCCTCCTCCTCCTCCAATATATA
>NC_041389.1:589698502-589735210 GCF_002162155.2 Triticum dicoccoides
ACTAGAGGCTTTGACACTTTTGGACACACAAGTTTTGGAGCCTCCTCTAGTTCTCTAGTTCTAATTCTAGTTGGTCCTAGTTGATCAATTAGAGCTTGACCTAAATCCTCATAATTAGACCCAGTGTGGTTCTAATCTCCTCCCTCTAATTCTCCGGCGACGATTAGCTTTTTACGGCGAAGCACTACCAGATTGAAGACTGTACGCTTGCAACTCGTAGAGAGGCCGTTCTTTCGGTCTTCCGTTCGAAGGACTGTTTGTGGGCGGTTGACGGGATCGTTCATCTACGGTTCGAATGACTACAAGTATGATCTACACCGACTCGTCTTCTTCCGCTGCAACTCGGAGTTGATAATGATCAAATCCAAACCGTTAATGCATCTTAATATTGTTCCTAGGTGATCGTAGGACATTTTTTTCTACTACATTTTCGAACACTTCAAGCTCACGGCCTCCGGCACACACAGCCGCCAACAGCATCACCCTACACACGACCGCTTGACGATGCCGCGTGGTACGTCAGATTGTTTATGCTACATTTATACTATAATTTAGACATGCTTTTGAGACTAATTTATAACACCTTTTATTTAGACTAACCTATTGGTGCAGTGTCAATGACCAGCTTCTGTTTTCTAGTGTTTTTTTGGATTTCAGGAACTTTTTAGGACGGAAAGTACGAAATATTTAACCGACCTTGCCGGAGTGGAAAATTACGGTTTTATTCAGGTGGCTTGGAAGAGAAGTTTGCAAATCGACCTGATTTTAGCGGAATTTTCTGATACCAGAACTATATAAATAAATTGCAGTCGCGATAGGACTCAAAATTCTAATGCCCAGAAAGCTGCTCCACCAAAACCAAGATCCAATATGAGGGTCTCTCATCACTCGGAGGCCATGAACACCAAGGACCAGAGGAAGAAATCTTTGACACGTAGCTCAACCGACCCAGTTGCATGTTCATCCTTCACACGCTACTCGCCTGACTTAGTTGTTTGTCCACCCTCCACACAACTTGCCCATCCCCGTTGCATGTTCACCATTGACGCACAACTGTTCCTACCCAAACCAGTTGCATGTCCACCCCTGACAAGCAACTTGCCCGACCCCGACCCAGCTACATGTCGACCCTAGACATGCAACTTGCCAAACCTAGTTATCTGCCAGCCCTCGACATGCAACTCGCCCGACCCAGTTGCTTGTCCACCCTTGACACCCAACTTGCGTGACCCAGACGCAGTTGCATGTCCATTATTGACACATAAATTGCCCGATCCTGACCCAGTTGCATGTTCACTCTCGACTTGCAACTCGCCCAAGTTAGTTGTCTGCCCGTCCTCGACATGCAACTTGTTTGACCCAGTTGCATGCCCAATCTTGACACACAACTCGCCTGACCAGTTGCATGTACAATATCAACACGCAACTCACATGCCATCTGACCCAGTTGCTTGTTTACCCTGGACATGGAACTCACATCGACCCAGTTGCATGTCCACCCAAGACACACAACTCGCCCCGACTTGACCCAGTTACATGTCCACCCTCGACAGGCAACTCGCCCGACTCAATTGCATGTCTACCCACGACACATAGCTCGCCCCAACCAAGTTGCATGTCCACCTCGACACGCAACTCGTCTTGACCCAATTACGTCTCCATCGTCAACATGCAAATTTATATTGTATTGGGGGAAGTATTTTCCTTGCAAAATAACAGTTTTGAACAATAACATCCGTTGGCGTGTATTGGAGAGCAACTATCTACAGGTACCCTCTGGGGGCTCCCGTGGAGGTCACTTTTTGGGCCTGGGAGCATGTCAAGTGATGCGTCAACCGCCGCCATATGTCCCGCGCTCGGTGCACCCTCAGGATTCTGTTTTTTTGCACGTGTTTTCGAGTTTCTTGTTTTTTTCTATTCAGTTTTTTCTAGGTGTTGATGGGGATTTTTTTTCTTTTCTAGGAAGCTGTGCTTGACGGGGAAAACGCTTTTCCAGGAAGCTGTGCTTTTCTGTGAGAAGACATGTGCTTTCACAAGAAGCACAACTATGCTTCTTGAAAAGGTAAAAGTCCAAAAAAGTGAAAAAATCACAACTGTGCTTCTGTTTTTGTTTTCGATTCTGATTTGTTTCCGGTTTCCGGGTTTTGTTTTCCTATTTCCGTTCTTTTCATTTTTATTTTCAGGTTTCACCTGGGATTTTCGTGAAAACAAAATTTCATCAAAACCTATTAACATCGAAGATCTCGACGCAAGAAATCTAACATTGAAAATGGTTGTGATTTGGATGCACTATTCAATAGAAAAACAATTTGAAAAAAATTAATCTACGAAAAAAGAGAAAACTTCTAGGTTGCGCCAAGTGACGCACATGTGTAAAGAAGGTGAGAATGATCTTTGCAAGGATACCCCTTAATTAGTTATTTCACATGTATTGCCCTACAAGCAATGCGCAAAGCATGCATGTGCACTGAGCACACAATAATTCGGTTTAAAATGTTTAATCTTTGTGTAAAACTATATCTCGCCTATTGAGAATCAAAAGAAACACTCGCCTACAATGATTGCCCATGGGCTGAAGCCCAACCAACGACTTTCTTTTTCGGTTTTCGTTAGAGGAACCGGCTTTTCTGTTGTACGTCCATCCACGCTAGTCGGTGTGTACATAGGATATTTTTGTTAAGAAAGTGCGTGCAATGCTCTTTGTGGTATCTTTTTATATTTGTGTGCTGTTCATTTTGTTTCTTTTTATTTATTTTCTTTTTATAATTTTTAATTTCACATTTTTACTTTTATTAGTTTATCTTCCGATTCTCAGTTTTTCAGTCATCTCTTACTTAAAATGTTCATAATGTATTTAAAAAAATGTTCACCATGTTTTAAAAATGTACATTAAGTATTTAAAAAATGTTCACCGCTTTTTATAAGATGTATAGATTTTTAAAATATGTTCACTGCGTTATCTGAAATATTTGTCACGTATTTAAAAAAATATTCACGGTGTTTTAATAGTTTTCTTCACATATTCAAAAAAATGTTCACTGCATTTAAAAATATTTATTGCATATTCATAAAATGCTCATCTTGTATTTATAAAATGTTCACCATGTTTTTCCAAAAACTTATTCACCTTGTTCGTATAAACATTTACCATGTATTTTTTTTAAATTCCTTTTATTTTTGTTCATTTCTCTTCTTATTTCTATTCTTTTGAGAACCGATGAGTGAACTACTCATGGTTGGGATTACAATCACGCAACCATAGTTGCTTAAGAGGATCAAGAACCTTCCCTATCGTCAGGCTATCTCCTAAACTCTTTGCCATGCCTGCAAGACCATGCGCTAGAGAATTACACTCTCTTCTCACAGTGCTGAACTGATGAAATGGAAATAGTTGCAGGCAGTGCATGATATTTGTAATCAAGGAGAAGCAAGCTGAGCGTTGCTGTGGACCTGCAAGCAACTCTTTACCAAGCACAGCGCAGTCTATCTCGCGGTCCCTTAGGGTGTGTTTGGTAGCCTGCATGGAGGGTGCATGAGCCTGAAAATTCCCTATTCGACCCATTTTTCGCTGTGTTGGTAGAGTGCATGAGCTCACTTGGGCTATGCTCATCTGATGCAAAAAAAGGCCCTCAGCCATGCCCATCTCATGCACCCCAGACAGGGTGCATGGAGGCAGCCATGCTTGCCCCGACCTTCGTCTGATGCAAAATTTCAAAAAATGTTCAGAATTTCAAAATATGTTTAAATTTTCAAAAAAAGTTAGGAATTTCAAAATTTGTTTTAATTTTTTAAAAAGTTCAGAATTTCAAAATTTGTTTAAATTTTCAAAAAAGATTTAAAATTTCAAAAAATATTAATAATATCAAAATATATTTAAATTTTCAAAAAATATTTAAATTATCAAAAAATATTTAGAATATCAAATTTTGTTTAAATTTTCAAAAGAAGCTCAAAATTTCAAAAAAAAAATCAAAAAATTAGAATTTCAAAATATGTTTAAATTTTCAAAAAATGTTCAGAATTTCATTTTTTTAATGTTCAAAATATGTTTAAATTTAAAAAAAATCAGAATTTCAAAATTTGTTTAAATTTTCAAAAAATGTTGAAAATTTGTTTAAATTTTGTTCACCATTCAAAAAAATTATTCGGAATTCAAAATTGTTCAGCATGTCTAAACACATGCAGGCTGCCAAACAAAGTCTCAGCTCAGCATGTCTCGGTGCATACACCGCTGCCAAACAACAGCAAATGCATGGACTCATCATGTCTACACTCAGCATGTATTAGAGGAGAACAGCTAGGCTAGGTCCATACATGCTACCAAACACACCCTTATAGAATCGTAGTAGCTCCTGGAGCCCAGCCAGGATAGCGCCGCTTCGGCCACTTAGACGGTTGCACATAGACCCACATTTTGAAGAAGGATATAAGAATCCTCCCCTGGTTGTCCCGCGTGTTGGGGATTGTTGCATGGGAAACAAAAAAATCCTACGCTCACCAAGATCAATCTAGCAGATGAGCATCTATGAGAGGAGAGATTGCATCTACATACCCTTGTAGATCACTGAGCGGAAGTGTTAAGAAACACGGTTGATGTAGTTGAACGTCTTTGCGATCCAATCACGATCTGTCCCGTGAACTCCCGATCCAAGTGTCGAACGGATGGCACCTCCATGTTCAACACACGTACGACTTGATGACGCCTTCATCTCCTCGATCCAGCGAGCGATGCTGAAGAAGTAGCTCGAGTCCTCCGGCAGCACAACGGTGTGGTGGCGGCGGTGGTGGTGGTGGAATCTCAGCAGAGATTCGCTAAGCACTAGGAAGGGGAAGAGGGCTACAAGGAAGAGGAGGGGCACCGCCGTGGCATGTAGGGGTTGCGACTGCCCTCTCTCTACCTCTCTATATATAGGGGGAAGGGGAGGGGGCGCCCTAGGGTTTACCTAGGGGGGCAGCGGCCACAAGGGGAAAACCCTAGATGGGTTTAGGCGCCCCCCTTAGGAGGCTTGGCCCCCAAGGCAAAGGGGTGGCAGCCCTAGGGGGCACCCCCACCTCCTCTGGTTACGTGCGCACAACCCCTTAGTTGGCTGGTGTGCCCCCTCCACTTGGCCCATGAGCCCCCACCCCAACACTTGTCGGGGGGCCCTGGAACCCCTTTCGGCCATCCTGGCCATAACCCGATGCCCCTGGAACATTTCCGGACTCCGACACCCTTCGTCCTATATATCAATCTTCACCTCCGGAGTTCCTTGTCACGTCCGGGATCTCATTCGGGACTCCGAACAACCTTCGGTAACCACCATAACAACTCAACTATACTTATATCATCACCAAACGTTAAGTGCGTAGACCCCGCGGGTTCGAAAACTATGTAGACATGACCGAGACACCTCTATGGTCAATAACCAATAGCGGGACCTGGATGCCCATATTGGTTCCTACATATTCTACGAAGATCTTTATTGGTCAAACCTTCGATGTTAAGGATTCTAGCTCGAGTCCTCTGGCAGCATGACGGCGTGGTGGCGGCGGCGGCGGTGGAATCTCAGCAGAGCTTCGCTAAGCACTACGGAGAGGAAGAGGGCTACGAGGGAGAGGAGGGGCAACGCCGTGGCGTGTAGGGGTTGTGGCTTCCCTCTCTCTACCTCTCGATATATAGGGGGAAGGGGGAGGAGGGGGCGCCCTAGGGTTTCCCTAGGGGGGCCGGCAGCCACAAGGGGAAAAACTCTAGATGGGTTTAGGCCCCCCCTAGGGGGCGCCCCCACCTCCTCTGGTTATGTGAGATGGGGGGAGGGGGTGCGCACATCCCCTTAGTTGGCTGGTGTGCCCCCTCCCCTTGGCCCATGAGCCCCCCCAACACTTGTCGCCCCCCGAAAACCCCTTTTGGTCATCCTGGCCATAACCCGGTGCCCCTGGAACACTTCCGGACTCCGACACCCTTCATCCTATATATCAATCTTCACCTCCGGACCATTCCGGAGTTCCTCGTCACGTCCGTGATCTCATCCGGGATTTCGAACAACCTTCAGTAACCACCATAACAACTCAACTATACTTATATCATCATGTAACATTAAGTGTGTAGACCCTGCGGGTTTGAGAACTATGCAGACATGACCGAGACACCTCTACGGTCAAAAACCAATAGCGGGACTTGGATGCCCATATTGGTTCCTACATATTCTACGAAGATCTTTATCGGTCGAACCTTCGATGTCAAGGATTCAGCTAATCCCGTATGTAGTCCCCTTTGTCTATCGGTATGTTACTTGCCCGAGATTCGATCATCGTATCACCATACCTAGTTCAATCTTGTTACTGACAAATCTCTTTACTCGTTGTGTAATACAAGATCCCGTGTCTAACACTTTAGTCACATTGCTTGCAAGCTCATAGTGATGCTGTATTACCGAGTGGGCCCTAAGATACCTCTCCATCATACGGAGTGACCAATCCTAGTCTTGATCCATGACAACTCAACAGACACCCTCGGAGACACCTATAGAGCACCTTTATAGTCACCCAGTTACGTTGTGACATTTGGTACACACAAGGTACTCCTCCTGTGTTAGTGAGTTGCATGATCTCATGGTCATAGGAACAAGACATGCAGAAAACGATAGCAATAAACTTGATACGATCATATGCTACATTTATTTTTTTGGGTCTTGTCCATATATCACATCATTCTCCCACTAATGTGATCCCTGTAAGGGCATATTTCTCCCTAAGTGGTTTTGGTGATTGATGACAGTACATTTGCGGACTAACCGTGAGTATTGAGCATTTCAGATATTTCATATCTAGGCACAAGACGATTCAGTGCCCCTCGGAGCATATCGAAGACGACTGTTCTCTACGGTTCTTTTTGGTGGATTTGAGTCATAGGAAAGCCGTACTACTAAGAGGGGGTCCGCTTCGGAAAGGTTAGGGTGGAATCAACACGTACACATCTGTTCCTTTGCACCACCTTTCCTTCGGATTAATGGAGCACCGTCCGTTTATCTTTGCCTCTACGAAAGGAAGGCTTTCAAATACTAAAGTGTCTGTGGGGTGCGGTAGTACTGCTCAAGGGAGCAGTAATACCACAGGTGATTGCGGTAGTACCGCTCACGGCAGCGGTAGTACCGCTCCTGGTGAGCGGTAGTATCGCTGCCTCCAGTCCTGACAATGAAGCATGCGGAAGTAGGTGCGGAAGTAATTTTTTACTTCCACTCCTACGCGGTAGTACCGCTCCTTGCGAGCGGTAGTACCGTGCCGGATTTTTGCACAGCTCCGAACATAGCGTAAGTATTTATGGATGTAATTTATTTATTCCGTGTTTTTCCAGCTCCAGTTGAGCCCTGCCTTATGGTAGTACTGTAGGGGTGCGCGGTAGTACCGCTCCGATGGTTCTACCGCTCATTGCCCTGTGCAACAGGGCCTCGGCTGGTCTCCGATGTCTACTACACAACCTTCTTCTTGTAGACGTTGTTGGGCCTCCAAGTGTAGAGGTTTGTTGGACAGTAGCAAATTTCCCTCAAGTGGATGACCTACAGTTTATCAATCCGCGGGAGGCGTAGGATGAAGATGGTCTCTCTCAAACAACCCCGCAACCAAATAACAAAGAGTCTCTTGTGTCCCCAACACATCCAATACAATGGTAAATTGTATAGGTGCACTAGTTCAGCGAAGAGATGGTGATACAAGTGCAATATGGATGGTAGATATAGGTTTTTGTAATCTGAAATTATAAAAACAACAAGGTAGCAAGTAACAAAAGTGAGCAAAATCGGTATTGCAATGCTTCGAAACAAGGCCTAGGGTTCATACTTTCACTAGTGCAATTTCTCTCAACAAGGATAACATAATTAGATCATATAACAATCCCTCAACGTGCAACAAAGAGTCACTCCAAAGTCACTAATAGCGGAGAACAAACGAAGAGATTATTGTAGGGTACGAAACCACCTCAAAGTTTTTCTTTTCGATCAATCCATTGGGCTATTCCTATAAGTGTCACAAACAGCCCTAGAGTTCGTAGTAAAACAACACCTTAAGACACACATCAACCAAAACCCTAATGTCACCTAGATACTCCAATGTCACCTCAAGTATCCGTGGGTATGATTATATGATATGCATCACACAGTCTCAGATTCATCTATTCAAACCAACACAACTTCAAAGAGTGCCCCAAAGTTTCTACCGGAGAGTCAAGACGAAAACGTGTGCCAACCCCTATGCATAAGTTCACAAGGTCACGGAATCCGCAAGTTGATCACCAAAACATACATCAAGTAGATCACGTGAATATCCCATTGTCAACACAGATAAGCACATGCAAGACATACATCAAGTGTTCTCAAATCCTTAAAGACTCAATCCGATAAAATAAGTTCAAAGGGAAAACTCAATCCATTACAAGAAGTAGAGGAGGAGAAACATCATAAGATCCAACTATAATAGCAAAGCTCGCGGTACATCAAGGTCGTGCCATATCAAGAACAGGAGAGAGAGAGAGAGAGATCAAACACATAGCTACTTTTACATACCCTCAGCCCCGAAGGTGAACTACTCCCTGCTCGCCATTGAGAGCGCCGGGATGATGAAGATGGCCACCGGTGATGGATCCCCCCTCTAGCAAGGTGTCAGAATAGGGTCCCGATTGGTTTTTGGTGGCTATAAAGGCTTGCGGCGGCAGAACTCCCGATCTTGGTTATTTTCTGGCGGTTTCTGTATTTATAGGAGAGGTTGGCGTCGAGAACAAGTCAGGGGGGCCCACGGAGAGTCCACGAGGCACAGAGGCGCGCCCCAGGGGGTGGGCGCGCCCTCCACCCTCGTGGGGCCCACGGGCCTCCCCTCCAGTAACTCTTCGTTCCAGTATTTTTTATATTTTCCAGAAAAATCTCCATTGATTTTCAGCGCATTCTGAGAACTTTTATTTCTGCACAAAAACAACACCACAGTAGTTCTGCTGAAAACATCGTTAGTCCGGGTTAGTTCTAACCAAATCATACCAAAATCATGTAAAAATATTATAAACATGCCATGCATACATCAAAAATTATAGATACGTTGGAGACGTATCAGTCTCTACCGTGCAAGCGGTAGTACCGCACCAAACAGCGGTAGTACCGCAACCCTTTGCGGTAGTACAGCGGCTGTGTGCAGTAGTACCACGCCGCACGGGCTGAGTGGGGGGATAACGGTTGGATCTTTTCCCCCACAATTTAAAGGGGGTCTTCTTCCCCAAGAAGACCACCTCTTCCGTCCCCAAGCTCCATTGTTGCTCAAACCTCCATTTTCGCCCGATCTCTCTCCCTAGCCAATCAAACTTGTTGATTTTCTAGGGATTAGTTGAGAAGGCCCCGATCCACACTTCCACCAAGATAAACTTGATTCCCCCCACTAATCCCTTGCGGGTCTTGTTACTGTTGGGTGTTTGAGCAACCTAGACGGTTGAGGTCACCTCGGAGCCATATTCCATTGTGGTGAAGCTTCATGGTGTCGTTGGGAGCCTCCAATTAAGTTGTGGAGATTGCCCCATCCTTGTTTGTAAAAGTTTGGTCGCCGCCTTCAATGGCACCAATAGTGGAATCACGTCATCTCACATTGTGTGAGGGTGTGAGGAGAATACGGTGGCCCTAGTGGCTTCTTGGGGAGCATTGTGCCTCCACACCACTCCAACAGAGACGTACTTCCTCTCAAAGGGAAGGAATTTCGGTAACACATACTCGTCTCCACCGGCTCCACTCTTGGTTATCTCTTACCTTTACTTGTACAAGCTTTCATTGTGTTGTATCCCGTGCTTGCTTGTGTGCTCGTTGTTGTTGCATCATATAGGTTGCTCACCTAGTTGCACATCTAGACAACCTACTTTGATGCTAAGTTTAATTTGGTCAAGAAAAGCTAAAAAAAATTAGTTGCCTATTCACCCCCCTCTAGTCAACCATATCGATCCTTTCAATTGGTATCAGAGCCTCGTCTCTTTATTAAGGACTTTACCGTCCGAAGAATGTGGTTGGCATTGGAGACGAGGGGGAGGAACACCCCGGTGTGAATCATTCCTCGTGTATGGACGATGGGGGATCCTTGGTCTCTTGTGAGGAGTTCAATGTGGCTTTGGACACATTGAGAACCTCCATGACGGCCGAGGTTAAAGGCCTGTTTAAGGAGTTTCTTGATGGGCTTAAATTATCCACCGAACCGTTGGAAGTGGTTGATCCCGCTAACAAGGTGGCGGATGCTAACTCCAAAAAGGGGAAGCTAGTAGTGAGCAAGTTCCTTTTCCTAGTGGTAGGAGTGGGAGTGGCATCTTTGCCCATGTTGAGCCTCCCCTCACCTATGGAGGACCGGTCCCTTTCACGCATATGAATCATGTTGGTCCGCCTCCTAAGCTTGTGAAAAATGATGATTTTGCAGCTTGGGTGTATCACTTTAAATGTCATTTAAATAATAGTTCTATTGACCTTTGAAGAATTATTGAGCAAGGTTTCTACCCACACGATCCAAGCAACTTCACTCCGAGAGAAGCCGCAGATCATCAATTCAACGAGTCCGCTCTCTTCATTCTCCAAGAAGCTATTCCCCCCGAAGATATTGCACATCTCCGTCCTTTCACCATGGCCAAGGAAGCATGGGAGCATGTTGTATCCTTGTACAAGGGAAGTGAAAGCATTCAACGCTCAAACTTTGAAGTGGTGCAAGATGAAGCCGATGAGTTTTCCATGATTGAGGATGAAGAACCTCGAGAGCTTTATCAAAGATTAAATACTCTCACGGTTTCACTCCAAGATCATAGGAGCAAGGATATGGATGGCAATTGGATAAAGCGCAAGTTTCTCAAGGCCATGATGCCTTACTACAAGGCCATGTCCTCCATCATCCGTCAAAGGCCGGATTTCCATGCCTTGTCTTCAAGTGAAGTGTTGGATGAGTTTGTTGCTATGATGATCTTGGACAAGACCGTCGACAATGCGGTGTTGCATGCTCAATGGTCAAAGAAGGCCAACCTTGATTTGAAGGCCAATGCTAGTGCAGATGAAGAGGATGAAGAGGAAGAAGATGAAAGTTGCCCCAAAGACACCAAATATGCCTATCATGAGCACATGGCTCTTGCTTGACGGCAATTTTGGGCCAACAAGAAGAACACAGGGCCCAACTTCAACAAGAACAACTCAAGTGGCACCAAGGGCAAGCAACGTGTGAGGACATGCTGTAATTGTGGCAATGTGAGTCACTTTGTTGTGGATTGCCCATACGAGAAGAGGGAAGACAATGGTGGCAAGCTTATCCAAAAAGACAAGGCCAAGTCCTTCCCCAACAAGAACAACTTCACCAAGAATACTCCTCCCAAGGGGTTGGTGGTACAAGAAGAGTACAATGAGGATGATGATGATGATGAAGACGGTGAGACGGTTGCCATGGCCTCCGTTGCCATTGCAATAACTCCACGGGTGTCCCTCTTCGATTCACCCAATGAGAACATCACTGCCAAGTGCCTCATGGCTAAAGCCACCAACAAGGTAACCCCCAACATCAAGACTACCATAACTACTAATCCTTCGTTGACGGATTGCGTTGATGAAAGTGAGGGGGCGAAGGAGGAGGAGAATGAATTTGAGTCTTTTATGGGAAAGATCAAAGGTAAATCCGAGAAGCACTTTGTTGCTCTCTTGGAACAACTTGGTGAAGCCAATGACATGATCGAGGCTCACGAAGAGACCATCTCTAAGAAGGAAGGACATAGTCATGACTATGCTGATGAGATATCGGATTTTTATAATGGGCCTGAGGAAGAGCGTGGTCATCATTTGGCTCTTGAGGAGTCACACAATGATAGGCATGCTAAATTAAAGAACGATCTTGATCATGCTCTTGTTGTCTCTCATGTGCTAAATTCTAAGAAAGCCAAACTTGGGGTTGACCATGCTAGACTCAAGGAGGAGTTTGACCTACTTGAGAAGGCTCGCAAGGCCTTGAAGAGTGCTCATGCTATCCTCAGAGAGTCTCATGATCAACTCCAAGTGAGGCTAACCAAGGAGAAAGCCACATTTCCTCATATGGTTTTAATTGATAATGCAAATGCTACTAACCCGTGTTGTGAGAATGTGCATCTTGTGGAGGAGAATGCCAAGTTGAAGGAGCAACTTAAGAAAGGCCTTGTGTCGTGCATACAAGGTGAGAAGAACCTCAACGACCTTTTGAGCAATCAAAAGGAAGTTGTGGCCAAGGAGGGGATTGGGTTTGCACCCAAGTCCAAGAAGAAGAAGAAGAAGAAGAAGAAGAATGACAAGACCAAACAACCTCATCCTGTCAAGCAAACTTTTGTGAAGGAGGGAGAGGGTACTCCTAATGAGAAGAAGAACAACACGAAGGGTGGTGGTGTCAAGAAGGGCAATGCCACTCCTTCCAATAAAGCCGGCGACTTTAACCCTTCTTATGTGTTATGCCGTGCTAGTGATGGACATGTTTATGCCAAATTTGTTGGTTCTTCTTATGAGTACATTAAATGGTCTATTTGGGTTCCCAAGACCCTTGTTGCTAACATAAAAGGACCCATTACAAAATGGGTACCTAAAACCAAGCATTGATCTCTTGTAGGTGTTTGCTTCCGGTGGGGGATCATGGTTGCTCGATAGTGGAGCCACAAATCATATGACCGGAAGCAAGGACTTGGTGGTGGACGTGCACAAAGTTTCATCTATGCCCACCAATGTCGAATGGGGTGATGCTTCATATTCTAAGGTAGTGGGTATTGGCAAGGTTGTCATTTCTCATGATCTCACGATAAAAAAAGTCATGCTGATTGGGTCCCTTGCATACAATTTACTTTTGGTTCGTCAACTTGCACCCATGGGCTTTGCCACCTTCTTTGATATTGATTCCGTGGCCCTCTTGTGGAGCAAGACTCTTAAAGTAGCCTTTGTTGGGCATGTCAAGAATGGTCTTTATGTGATTAACTTTTTGGAGCAACCCATTAAGACCGCGACATGCCTAATGGCTAAAGTTGACGTGGGATGGCTTTGGCATCGCCATTTAGCCCACGTCAATATGAGATCTTTGCAAAGTCTTCTCAAGGGGGGCCATGTCCGTGGACTAACAAATGTTAGTTTTGCCAAAGATCGTGCTTGCAGTGCTTGTATAGAAGGAAAGCTACATGAGAAGGCTCACCCTCCCATGACTATCATCTACTCGACGAGGCCTTTGGAGCTCCTTCACATGGATATCTTTGGGACTCCATCCTTTGATAGTCTTGGGGGTAGAAAGTATTTCTTGGTGATTTTGGATGAATATTCAAGAGACACTTGGGTGTATTTCTTCAAGAGGAAGAGTGAGACCCAACAAACCTTCATCAACTTTGCAAATGAAGCTCAACATCAACACAATGCAAATATTTTGATGATAAAAAGTGACAACGACACCGAGTTCAAGAACTACACCTTGGATGAGTTTCTTAGTGATGAGGGGATCAAGCATCAATATTCTGCACCTTACACCCCTCAACAAAATGGTGTAGCGGAGAGGAAGAACTGGACATTGATGGACGTAGTAAGGACCATGATGGCAGAGTTCAAGTCTCCATACAACTTTTGGGCCGAAGCCATCAACACCGCTTGTCATGCATCCAATCGGCTCTATCTCCGCATAGGCTTGAACAAGACTCCATATGAGATACTTACCGGTAACAAGCCCAACCTCAAGTACTTCCGGGTGTTCGGTTGTAAGTGTTTCATTCTCAAGAAAGGTGTTCATCTGTCTAAATTTGGGGCTAGAGCTCATGAGGGCATATTTGTTGGTTATGCTACAAACTCTCATGCTTATCGTGTTCTCAACAAGTCCACGGGACTTATTGAGGAGACGTGTAATGTGGAGTTTGATGAAAATAATGGCTCCCAAGTGGAGCAAACTGGTACTTGTGATGAAATTCTTCCCCAAGCCATAAGAAGAATGGGTATTGGTCATATCCTACCCATTGAGGAACCCCTTGTGGCCGAAGGAGAAGGACAATGTTCCACTCAAGTGGAACCTTCACCAACCCAAGACCCACGCGCTTCCGAAGAAAAAAGTGAAGGCCCTCCTCCAATTGAACAAGACCAAGGGAAAGATCAACATCAAGGTGGTGGTGATCCGCAAATTGATGCCCAAGGTCAAGTTCTTGCTACCGAGCAAGTTCAAGATCAAGAGAAACCTCAAGATCAAGAACTAGCCCAAGACGACACTTATGATGATCAAGTTACCCCTCAACTCTCTCTTGAGGAGCAATTGGAGTGTCGTGCCGCCAAGATTGCTTCCAAGCTCGCTTCGCAAGAGCATCTCATGGAGAATGTGCTCGGAAGTTTAAGAAAGGGGGTAAGCACTTGTAGAAAATTGGCAAACAATTGTGAACATCATGCGTTTGTTTCTTGTGTTGAACCCCAAAAGGTCTATGAGGCGCTCGAGGATCCGGATTGGATTAATGCCATGCATGAAGAACTCAACAACTTCGAGAGAAACAAGGTGTGGAGATGGTGCCAAGGCGAATGGAGAATCATAATGTCATTGGAACCAAATGGATCTTCAAGAACAAGAAAGATGCTCACCGGGATTGTCATTCGCAACAAGGCTTGTTTGGTGGCACAGGGCTACTCCGAAGTCGAGGGTATCAACTACGGTGAAACCTTTACTCCCATTGCTCGCCTTGAATCTATTCGTTTGTTGCTTGCTTATGCTTCTCATCACAACTTCAAGTTGCAACAAATGGATGTGAAGGGTGCTTTTCTTAATGGTCCTCTTAATGATTTAGTGTATGTCAAACAACCCTCGGGGTTTGAGGATACCAAGTTCCCCGATCATATGTACCAACTCGATAAGGCGCTATATGGCCTTAAACAAGCCCTGCGTGCGTGGTATGACCACCTTACCAAGTTGCTGCAAGATCGTGGATTTGAAATTGGGAAAATCGACCCCACTCTTTTTTACTAAGAAGGTCAACAGGGAGTTGTTTGTATGCCAACTATATGTTGATGATATTATCTTTGGTTCTCTTAGCAATGCCTTTAATGACGAGTTTGCCGCACTCATAACCACGAAGTTTGAGATGTCCATGATGGGAGAGTTGAAGTTCTTTCTCGGGTTCAAAGTCAAACAAAGAAAAGAAGGAATCTTCATCAACCAAGCCAAATACACTCAAGACGTGCTCAAGCACTACAAAAAAAAGACACATCCGTGACATTTTGGGCCGAACGAAATTTTTTCCTGTCATACATATGGCACTTCTATGACGATAATTGTGACAAAACCCGGCATCATCATAGATGTGGTGGGCTCCTACTTCTATGACAAAAAATCATGACAGAAAATGGGCTTTTCGTCCTGGGCAGGCCGGAGACGCAGCTGCATGACATTCTTTGGGCCGTCCATGACGGAAAAAACCGTGGTAGAAGCGAGGGGGAGGAAAATTTCAGGGAGTTGCTGGTTACGGTGGGAGGTCGGGGGCCAAGCGATGCGCGTTTCTCTCGTACACGTACGCGCGTTTGTGCGAGGCATTGGCTCTAACTGAACCCGAGCGAGGCATTGGGCTCTAACTGAACCCGAGCGATTGCACTGCAGGCTATGTGATACGGAACCCGACGATCGATCGATGGCTGTTAACTGAACCCGATGGTGCGATTCCTTCGCTACTGCTGCTAACTGAAGCCGATCGATTGAATGAACAGTGAGCGTTGCAGGGGGGGGGGTTGGATGAACAGTGAGCGGTGGCGTTGTCTCTGGATGTACAGGACCCCGTGGTGTGGAGGGCTGGATGAACAGTAGATGGTGGAGGGGTGGCCGTGGAGGGGTGGTTGAACATGACCCCGTGGTGTGGAGGGATGGATGAACAGTAGACGGTGGAGGGCTGGATGAACAGTAGATGGTGGAGGGGTGGTTGAACAGTAGCCGGTGGAGTAGTGCGCGGTGGAGGCTGGATGAACAGGAGCTCGTCGAGGCTGGAGGAGGTTGACGGTAGCCCGTGGAGGCTGGAGGAGGTCGACGGTGGAGATGAACAGTATCCCGTGGAGTCCCGTTTTGCGGTACGCCACACCCCTCCTAATGAACAGGACCCCCGTTTCGACCGTAGGAGGTCCGTTTCGTCCGTTTTGCGGTACGCCACACCCCTCCCGATCAACAGGACCCCTGTTTCGACCGTAGGAGGTCCGTTTCCTCTGTTTTGCGGTACGCCACACCCCTCCCGATCAACAGGACCCCCGTTTCGACCATAGGAGGTCCGTTTCCTCCGTTTTGCGGTGCGCCACACCCCTCTTGATCAACAAGACCCCGTTCCAAATGTAGGAGGTCCGTTTCCTCCATTCTGCGGTACGCCAGGCCTCGTTTCCATCGCCTGTTCCGTCCAAGCCCTCCCGATGAACAGGACCACACATTCCGTTCCGACCCAGCCGGTTGGCTCCCACGCGTTTCATTGCCTCCCGATGAACACGACGCATTCCGTTGCCTCCCCATGAACACGACGCATTCCGTTGCCTCCCCATGAACACGACGCATTCCGTTGCCTCCCCATGAACACGACGACGACGCTGTTTCTCCGTTCCGACCCAGCCATGTACACGAGCCCTCGCCGTACATATGCGCGAGTAGGCGTTCGAGACCCCGCCCGTACGTACACATACGTGGCCGTATTTTCTTTCTTGCACCCTGGTCGCTGTACGTACGTGTACATGCTATGTGCGCGCCTCTACCACGACACGTGCGCACCTCTACATCCACCAGTATATATGTACGTACACGTTCGCGACCAGAATGACAACGCTACGTACGCTTCGACCAGGTGGGTCCTGACTGTCAGACACTTCCTTGCCTGCGAAGAAGTAGCTGGTCCGTTTCGAAAAAAAATGTAGCTGGTGGGTCCCAGCAGTTAGAGGGGCGAATCGTTTTTTTTGCTCGGACGCACTTCCTTTGCATGCGAAGATGTAGCTGGTGGGTCCCAGCAGTCAGGGGGGCGAATCGTTTTTTTACCCGGACGCACTTCCTTGCGTGCGAAGATGTAGCTGGTGGGTCCCAGCAGTCAGGGGGCGAATCGTTTTTTTGCCCGGACGCACTTCCTTGCGTGCGAAGATGTAGCTGGTGGGTCCCAGCAGTCAGGGGGAAACTTTTTTTCGCGAAATACGGTGGCCCGTCCGATGGGTCTCTGCTGTCAGGTGGAGGAATCATTATTTTCCGCGTAATAAGTAGGCACTTCCTTGTTGCGGCTGTGGACCCAGCTGTCTGCCTCTCCGCGTACAGTCCACGTCCGACGGAAGGCGTTCCTTGACCACGTTGACCACGCCGCACCGAGAGCACCACAACGGTGGACGACGACGAGGCCTAGGAAGGGGACGACTCAGAGCCGGGGAAGACACAGTAGTGGATGCCCACGCAAAGAGGAGTACGAGGGTTCACTGGTTCGGCTGTGGTGTGAGGCTGCTGTCGCTGCAGAATAACAGGGGGTGTGGGTGAGTAGAGGGATGGCCTGGCCAGCGGTGGGAGTAGTAGGCGGCGGTGAGGCCTCCGCGGCATCATAGCCGGCCACGGGAGGCAGGAGCACACGGCACGACCGGCGCTGGTTTGGGCGGCTGGAGCAAGAAGACCAGAGGTTGAAGAAGCACTACAACCGTTGGATGAACATCGTATGGTAACAGGAGCTAGAATCGTTCATATTGACTAAGTTGACAAAGCACTCCATCCCCGTCAACTTGTTAGGCCCACAAGTCAGCCTCCTACTATGCTGGGTTCCAGCTGGCAGGGGGAGTATTCATTTTTTGTGCGTAATAAGGAGGCACTTCCTTGCGTGCGAAGATAGCTGGTGGGTCCGACAAGTTAGCGGGGGGCACATTTTTTTCGCGAAATACAGAGGCCCTTCTGGTGGGTCTCAGATGTCAGTTGGAGGAATCATTATTTTGCGCGTAATAAGGAGGCATTTCCTTGTGTGCGGCCGTGGACCCAGCTGTCAGCCTCTCCACACACAGTCTACTTCCGATGGTGTCGTTCGTTGACCATGTTGACCATGCCGCGCCGAGCGCATCCAAGGTTGTGGACGACGGCGATGCCCCGGACAGCAACGAGCCGGAGATGGGAAGACGCGGGAGTAGAGTCGCAGACGGAGGGGTGTACGAGGGTTAACTGATTCTAGTGCGGTGTGGTTCGGCAGTAGGTGGAGAAGAACAGGAGGTGTGGAGGGGTGGAGGGATGGCCTAGCCAACGGTGGAGTAGCGCTTCATAGCGAAGCCTGCTAAGCAGAGCTGCTAGCAGCAGGAGGCGGGAGGTGGTCCCGGCGGCGCTGGAGGAAGAAGACGAGAGATTGAAGATGGATGCCAGTCGTTGGATGTAAATCCAACGGCTAACATGTCAGAATCATTTGTTGACTAAATTGACAACGACTTGCATTGGCTTCGACCTATTGACCCACATTTCAGCCTCCAAAATGTGGCACGTATTCAACCCATCTTTTCAGAATTTACAGTCTTTTTTTGCACGGTAGAATTTACAGTCAATTTGATCTTTTTTGAATTACAACCATTAGCTGGGCTGGGTGAACAATTAATGTAGCATCCATGCGACCCATTTATTTTATTTCCTAAAAAATTACAGGCCATTTGCACTTTATCTAGATACATGATTTTGCTGGGCTGATTCTAATTATAATATTGGGTTGGGCCAGCAATGTTATCAAAAAATAAAAAAGGGCTGAGCATTTTGTTATAAATATATTTAAATAATAAGTGATATTATTACATTCGTCCTTAAATCTTACCAAGCTTTTGTACACAATCACTAGGATTTTCGTGCCAAAACAATCCAGGATTTTATTTGTTAAGAAATTATTTTTATAAGTTAATAAGATGTGGGATATTATTTTCTTACATATGTAAGTATCTATTAAATATATGATGACAATAAAAATAATATATAGTAACATATAAAATAATTTAAATATATATAATATAGTTAGAAGGAAAACATAAGTTGTACCTGGCGTTCCTATTCTTATATAGAAAAATAGAACAGACCTCTGCGTTTTCTTCAAAAAAATACATAAATTGGGCTGCCAAAAATAAAACCTCGGATGGGAGGTCCATAGGCCGATCGATACATGACGGCCCTAAGAAAATACAAACAGGCCCTCCCATCCGAGGTCGTGGGGTGCGCATGTTAAAAATGAAAGCCTAGACGGGGCAGCCCAAAACCACGTCCAACACTTGCCAAAACTTCGTCCCTCGTTTTCTGTGTGTTTCGCACACTCGACATTGTGTGGGCATTTTGACTGTGCATCATATGAAGATGTGCTATGCATGAATGTTGATCAGCATGATATTAACTGGTTGGTAGTTCCATTTTCGACCATGAATAAAACTTCCAACATGATGTTAACCCTGTTTGAAAAGGCCGTGTTAATATAAATGCTCTGCCTCTGAAAGTTGCAGTTTCTTATCTGAAACTGAACTTGCAGTTTCTTATCTGAAACTGAAACTTGCAGTTTCTTCTCGTCTGCACTTTTATACTCCTATGAAACTACATTTTTTAAGTGCTAAAAATAGATCTCTAGAATTCATAAAATTCTTCATATGCTCAATACTGCAAATCTGAAATTCAAAAGACATTCATATATGAAAGTACTCTCAAAATACACAACACAAAACACAATTCACAACCTGCAAATACTGACAACCCTAAGCTCCTCCTGAGAATTCACAACCTGCCCGACTATTGGGCTGGGGGTGGGGGAAGCCCCCTCCTATTCCTCCGTGGCAGACAGCCGCCCCGTGAGAGGATGTGAACGGAGAGGGAGATGATGGCGGGGAAGCATTGTCGGGCCAACTGCTTTTCTCCTCTTGCAGTTGGGTTCGGTCGACGAAGACTCCACCGGCTCGCTCTGGTAGGACACCCTCACAAATGGCACCCTGTAGATGCTCGATCCTTCAATCTCTGGTGGATGCTCCATCTGGGATCGATACTCCCACCACCGCTCCCTCACGATCAGATTCGGTGAATCTGTTTGCTCCATGGCCCAGAGGAGCAGCTCTATGTACTCCAGCGCGACTCCCTCCGGGAGTATCGCCGCCTTTTTGCTCTGTTGCAGATATTTGGCCATGGATGCCGCTGTCGCCGCTAGTTGGTCCTTGTTGTCAAACCAAGACTGTATCTCCAACATCCTAGCTAGCTTCACAGGGTCGCCATCTGCGATCCTCACGTATCGATTGTACTCCTCCATCAATATACTTCTCCACAACACCTTCACTCGTCGGCGGTGGTTTTTGAATGGAAGAGGAGAGAAGTGCGGGTTTTGGATTAGAACGGGAGAGGAGCGACGCTGGTTTTGGACTGGAACAGGAGAGGAGGGCCGGTGGTTTTGAAATGGAAGAGGAGAGGAGCGGTGCTGGATTTAGATTGGAACAGGAGAGGAGCGGCGGTGGTTTAAGAGGAGAAGAGCGGAAGAGCGGCGCTGGTCTTGGAAGTATTTTTTTGTTGTTTTGTGTATTTTGGGTCAAAGTTTGACCACGTACTGTATGTGACAAGCAAAATGTGAATGCATGTCACCAAAAATTGTATCGTTTGGTTCGTATCTGAATGTACTTTCAAATTATATTATTTTTGCAAGTATAACATATATTTTATGTGCGAAAATCATGGTCAACTATGACCCAGAATAAAAGGGAGACTAGTTAATGTGGGGTCGCTTTCTTAATTGAAGGATAAATTGATTTTGATTTTGATCCAGTCACAGCGCGCCGGCCCTCTCGCCCAATCCTAAATCGCTGCCACACACTCCTCTCCCTCTTCTCCATTGCAAAACCACCTCCTCTCCTCTCCATCATCTCCATTCCAAAACCACCGTCTCGCCTCTCCCTCTTCTGATCTTCTCCATTGCAAAACCACCTCCTCTCCTATCCATCATCTCCATTCCAAAACCACCTCCTCTCCTCTCCATCATCTCCATTCCAAAACCACCGTCTCGCCTCTCCCTCTTCTGATCTTCTCTCCATTGCAAAACCACCTCCTCTCCTCTCCATCATCTCCATTCCAAAACCACCTCCTCTCCTCTCCCTCTTCTCTATTGAAAGACCACCGTCTCTCCTCCCATCTTCCAAAGCTAGCACCGGACCACTCAGAACGACATCTATGGAGAGGATGCAGCAGCGAATCAGGCAGATCACCGGCGGCGACCAGGCAAAGTTAGCCAGGTTGAAGGAGATCCTTAGTTGGTTTGACAATGAGTGGGAGATTTCGAGGACGGTGCGGGCCATGTGGCAATGTATGCGAAAGAGCGAGACGACGACGATGAGGGCGGTGATGTACATGTACTCCTCGGTGGCAGTCACGCCGCAGTCCTCTGAGTTCATCGAGTATCTCCTATGGGTGATGGAGCAGACAGATTCGCCCGAGGTGACAGTCAGGCGGAGGTGGTGGGCATACAGGTCGAAGGTCGAGCACCCAGAGGATAATGAATCGATCGAGTATGGTGTGCCGTTCGTGAGGGTGCAGAGCCAACTGGAGCCACAGGAGTATTCGTTCTCCCACCGCAAGAGCAGGCCGGATGGCGCGACGTCGCTTCCCCGCCGTTCTCCACGGTTCCCTCGACGGTCGCCTCGTTTCAACGGCGGCGGTAGGGTTTAAGGTAAGCTTTGCACTAACCTAATCTTCCACCTGCTCATGCTTACAATCAGTGTGACAGCTAATGAAAATCATGCTTACAATCAGTCTCCGAGTACTACGCCAATCACCCTAAAATAGCTCTGGACCTTTGGGTCAAAGTTGTGACACAATGTACAAATAAAGAAAAATAGATTGGTGCTTCTTTCAGAAAAGAGTACTCCCTAGAAAACTGCCAATATAAGCTACTAGTATTTGGTTAGAGGATTTGCCGCCGAGAAAGATCCGTCCACAGAGAGCGCCACACATCCCACTGGTGGTGGTGGATGCCAATGCGTGCATGCAACATGGTTGGTGTCGGTAATTTTTACTTGGCACACCTCGCACTCTGCATATATGCCGGTTCCATAAGTACATTTGTGCAGTTCCACCAAAATGCAGCTGAATAACCCTGTTTGCACAGATAATGAAAAAGCGTGATTACATTATAGTGGCTCTAGTTGATGAAACACACAAAATAAATATAAGAAAATATTGCCATAGTATCATAGTATGCCATGCTGCAAGGGCGAGATGGGCCCTGCGACGCCTCATACGGTACGCCTCATACTGGACATCATCCCAAGTCTCCCAGATACACCTTCTGCCAGTGATGAACATCAGTGTACAACGGTAGTACAAGGAGGCGCCCTGAGACATTCAAATCTCTATTTTTGTACATATCAACTAAAATTAAGCACCCCAGTTTGCAGAAATGCTTAAACATTAACAATGGGACTAGTTGATGAAACATACTTTAACAAAGAGAAGCACTTCCTTTATCTACATTGGAAATGAAATGATAGAGATGACACTCGCTCTATTTTAACTATATTATTACTTCATTTTATCAGTGACACTAGGGTCGAGCAGGTGGCAAACGAGGTGTACCGTGCGTCGCAAGGATGGAGGTCGGGGGTGCTTAGACTGGGATGCTGAAGCTGGCTCTTTCAGTCACCAACATGGATGATTCAATTCATGGGACCTTTTGGTGCAGTTCACCTAAAATGAAGCAATGTCCCGTGAGCTAGCAGTTTCTTCTTCAATTTTTTTAAGAAAAGGGCTCCAGCCTCGGTTCCATTTCCATCAGAAAATGAAACCCACAGAGCTTCTTCTTCATTAGTTGCAATAAAATTGAGCAACATCAAGGTTGGTTGTGAAGCTCCTGGAATGCTCAACTATAATTTGGATATCATTTGTGCAGTTCAACTAAGATCGAGCATGAAATGTATATCTCTGTTTGCACAAAAAAGGTGGAAAGGAGGGTGACTAACAAGTGATGAAACATGCATCAAATGAAAAGAAGCATGTTCCTTATCTGAATGGCAATCCTACAAGGACAGTAGCAATTTCTAAAGCAGTGGCATTGCTAGATATTAGTGTGGGCATTAGGATTAACTATGACAACCGTTAAATACGACATTACTTTGGGCACGGGAGAGTAGGCGGACCAGGACAGTTGCATTTCTAACGAAAAGAACCAACTTATCTTAATGGGAAATTTTAGCAAGACATGTAAAGAAGTGCCATTGATTCATATTACTGGAGGCATTACATTGAAAACAACATTGGTTTAACGTGTCCTTACTTTTAACAGTGCGACTGCTACATTTTACCAGTGGCATTACATAAGAGTGGCTCGGGGCAACAAACATGAGAACAGGATATCTGGGTTGGTCCCATTTTTTTCGGTATAACCACCTTATACTGTGTGAGGCTAGCAAATATACTGTTAGACTTACTCTATTGACTTGTCCCCCAGTCCCCACTTTCTTTCCTTTTTCAACCAATAGATCAGGTTTATATTGATTTTGCACTGCGTTTCCCTTTAGGTCCCTATTAGACCTAGAGACCAGTTGGATAGCCAGTCTATGCTACTTTTCACCCCCATTATTTCCTCTTTCGACCAAGTCCTAGATTCAGGTAAAAAATCCTCCCCCACCCCCACCCCCTTTCTTCCTTGTTTGAACCAAGTAGTACTAGATTCGAGTGCATGAACTAGTTTTACCTCTTAAACGTAAAAAAATTAGGTGGTTTTCGAACAGCCGATCGATCCTATCTACGAGGGGGCCTGAGAAATAGTAAAAGTTACAAATGCAGCGATGTCAGGAGCTCGGGAAGTAGAGCAAGGCCGGTTTCAAAGGAAGTTATACCTGATGGTCGCCGGGATGTCGCTAGGTGGGCGGCGGGAGGCCGGATCTGCCCACACTACGGCATCGAGGAAGAAGGGGCCGGAGGCCCTCCCTCGCCAGCGGTGCTTGGGAGAGAACGACAAGGCAGGCTGATCAGGACGCGCCCAGCAGTGGGTGAGAGCCTTCGCCGAGGACGACCGCGTGAATGTTGCACCTTCTCACCTTCCCCGGCGCAGAGGATCCGGCTGGATCTGTGACCAGCGGTGAGCAGAGAGAGAGAGAGAGAGAGTGTGGCCACCGCTGTCATGTTTAGATCTGGAGAGGCCGAGACAGTGTGAAGAGAGCAACACTAGCAAGTAAGCGCGGAGGCTCCTGCCTATATAGTGGAGTAGTACTTAGTTTTCTTTTGTCTACCGGAGCCGGCTTGACCTCGTCAATGACTGTCGAGAAGTCTTCATGCACGTGGCCCGGAGGCGCAGTTGTCGTCATTTTGATCTGAAGCGCCGGATTATAACATATAACACAACCACATGACAAGAAATCATAACCTCACTGCCCAAACGAGACAACATGAATCTCGACAGGCAAACTAGACGAGGAACAAAGTTCAAATTAAAGATAAACTCGTAGAAAAGGGGTCCGTGGATAGATGTCCTAATTAACATAGCTGGTTTGACCTAGATGGCAGCCGAGTAGTCACTGTTCGTGCATGTGCCCCCAATGACTAGCCTGACTCAGTTGTCGCTGTTTAACCCTCGCAGTGATCCGAAGCACATGACACATAATTTTGTGAGATGACAAGAAACCTTTTTTTAGATTTCTCACCACAACTACAGCCATGTACAACACAGCCTGCACGATATGTAGACGATAGCCAATCCAGGCGTGTCTGCTGGAGTCTGGTCACATGCATGGACGAACTGATCTTCTGTGTTTTGCAGGGATCGTCTAGGCACCAACGTAGTACAACACTTCTCTAGTACTATCGCTCGTCTCCCTCTTCTATTAAGTCACCCGACTTGCGGGGCCGGGGAGTGTGCCTATGGTCGGTTCTCAATTGCCATCCCACATGTGTGTGCGAACACAATATGACGCGCGTTCCATTCGGAGAGCAGCATGGCAGACCAAGCGACCGTCTGGGGTGGGACAGGAACACGATGGGCGTGCTGTATACTCCGTACATGTGTACCGCCGTTTTCTAGATGCTTTGCTCCATTGCACGAGCGCAATCCATGGATACAAACGTAGGGCTTTTCCTGCCCGGTAGGCGGCGGGACAGTTCCGCCTAGTCGGTTCAACAGAGACGCGAGAAGACGAGGGAGTAGGCTGCTGCAAACGTAGGGTTGTGTGATTTGACAGCGAGTTACTGCTGGATAGGTGGGGCCCTGTGATTTGACTTGCCATTATCATTTTTACTGCGGCGCTACGACCGGCGTGAGTCTCCCGATTCCTGACCACCTCCATACAGGTGACCTCTCCCAATGCTCCACCATGTAGTAGAGGCTGGCTCTTGCATGAGAGCCCACTTCTCCACTTTTTCCTTGACTCTCTTTCCTCCACATATGCAAAAATGCCATGTAAAGCGCACTATTGTACTTACTTGCTCCTACAGGTGCTTAAGCTTGCCACATAGGCATAAAGTCTGATCTGGCAAGTTAATCAAGAAGAGAGAGACTAGTTTGGTGACCCAAGGAAGAAATGGTGCTAAGCGCGTGTACCTAGGTGAAAAGACAATTTTGAGTCTATAGCTAATTAAATGAAGCAAACTTAGCAACACCATTTCATTGGAAGAGGTCACTCCTTGGCAAATGCAATAAATACTAGTACTCCCTGTGTCCCATTATATAAGAACGTTTTTGACACTACACTAGCTAGTGTCAAAAACTTTCTTATATTATGGGACAGAGGGAGTACGAAGAAACAGATAGAGAGGAGCAAAAAAACACTTATAGCCAACCTTATAGCCAACCTTATTGTAGTATGAGTGACTAAGCGATGACTATGTATGACATGCCAACATCAAATAGCCTAACGCATCGTGTTAAATCTCCAAGGGCGTGACCACGCGAGCGACGCGACGGTCGTGGTAGGCGCGACTATGATACGGGCTGTTGGCAGCCCTTGGATCTGAGATCAAACGATCGCATGCCAAGTTGCTGAAAATTTGCAGAATAACCCTCCAGGATAGGATATTCACCCATAGGTCTAGAATCATGCCATGCAACCATTCGATCTCAGATCCAAGGGCTCTCGGAAGCCCGTATCATGGGAGAATGGAAAGCCACTACCTTGCCGTTCGCACGCTGGCAGTTCGCTCCTACTCGTCCCCGCATGTCCTTTAATACTACGGCGGTTCGCTCCTAGTCGTCCCATCCATTCACATTACGGCAGTTCCACTAATCCTAACCCTCCTCCCAAATCCATGCCGTCCCAAATCTCCCCGATCGGCGGTGAGTACAAGGTTAGAACCATCACCGGCGATGAGTTCGACGTCATCTACACCCGTACTTCCGCTACGGTGAAAGGATGCCTTTCTTGCTTCAGACGCATGTTCGAAAACTCACATGATGAGTGGGTCGCTGGGCTAGATGTTGAGTACACCAGAGTCGTGGGACGAGAGAAGGATCTAAAGGACGAAGAGAGGAAGAAGCCCACCGTGATCCAGGTTTGCGTACATAACGTTTGCTTGGTCTACCACATATGCCATGCCGACGCCGAGTTCCAGGATTTTAAGAACTTCCTCGAGGACAAAACAGTCAAATTTGTTACTGTATACTTTAAGAATGACAAAGAAGTCCTGCGTCAGATAGGCCTCGTTGTAGGCAACCCCTTCGACCTCCAGAAGAATCAGCTGGTGCCCTCTCGTCAGCCCTTAATGCTGACCCTGGCAGGAGCCATGGTTCATCCTTCGTACCGTAAACTAGAGAAACCTCATTACATGTTTCATCGTCATGCATGGCAGCGGAATGTACTAGATATAGACCACATCCACTACGCTGCAATGGATGGCTACCTTTGTTTCAATATCTACAAGGGTTGGATGAAGAGCAACTGCCAAGTTGGCGGTTCAAGCAAAGAAGTATCGGCCAAGAGGAAGAGGGACAAGGACGAAGTCGAGGACGTGGACGAGGACTCCGAGTAAGGTGGCAATGTCGTTGCTCATGGCGGTTCTAAACTTCTAATGCAGTGTCTACCGGATTAGTTGCATAGTTTAATTTCAGGTGTGCTTAGTTTAATTTGAGGGGTGTGTTGTGCTGAGCCCCCAGCAGAACTATGTTATGTTTCTTCTCGTTACTTTAACTCTTCAGTATGTACATACTAGTACTAGTATTTCTTTAATAGAATTTAGCACCCCAGTTAAGCACGTACTAGCTTTTTTAATAGTAGTATATGCATATTTGGCAACGAGCGCTCTCTATATGTACCACCTTTTTTTTAAATTTCAATTTTTGCTCCATGGCGCAATCCACCGATAGTACTACTGTACAAAAGTATACATTTTTTAAAAGGCTAGCATACTATTCATCACACACACACACACACACACACACACACACACACACACACACACACACACACATATATATAGCCAGTTAAATTCTCAACCTAGAATGATGTGCATGCCATGTAGTAAACCGATCCGGAGGAAGTATAATAAAAATGAGGTGATTTTACCGAGCGATCGGCAGGGGAGCATGGCCTGTCATGCGGTCCCACGTGTCATGATGTATCAAGGCGATGCGCGTGTCCCTCTTGAGGCAGAAGCAATACTAGTACGTGGTTTGAGATGATGTTGAACCGAAGTGTGAAATAATGGTTGCTTCGTCCGTCTGGGAAGGTGCAGCATTGTGATTTGACGTCTCATTGCTCATTACTACTACTGGGCCAGTACGAGTGGGGGGCGTCCCCCTGCTATTCTACACTGTTATTTGGTGCTTGACACGTCGACCCGGTTGCTATATGTCCCACATGTCGGCGACAGGAAGTACAGAATTCATGAAAGGGAGCATCGACGGAGGAGTATACTACGGAATTCATGAAAGAGAGGGACTTAGTTTTGGAAAAATCTGTTTTTACGGAGTACGTACCCACTAGGGTTTATAGGGCTCATCTAAAAAACATTCATTTTTCCGTTTGATAAGTCTCAATTCTACTATACTAGTAGTAGTACCATTACATGTTAGATTTCGAGGTGCGTTAGATCACCCGATGCAAGCAGTGTCAAGAGGAAACTAACCAATGCATGTACAAGTTCATGGAAATTTAGTGGTCATTCATGCATTCGTTCTAATTAATGCCTCGGTAAACATAACTTCCTGAGAAAAATGAGCGTACTGTGCAAACTATGAAATTAATTTGACCACTCACCGTCTACCTTGGTTGGAGAGATTTTGAAATTGAGCCATAAACTGGAAAGGCTCGATTACTATTTGTGGCCTTGTATAGATGCAAAATGTATTTTTTTGTAGTGGCCTTGTATAAGTAAATGGAGGGAGTACTAACCAAAGTACGTATGTAGTAGGGACGAGGAATAAACAGAGGGAGTAGTGAAATTTTCTCCTGAGTGATGACTAACCTTATAGCTAACCTCGTTGTAGTATGACTGACTATGTGATGACTATGTATGACATGCCAACATTAGATAGCCTAACGCACTGTGTTAAATCTCCAAGGGCGCGACCGCACGAGCGACGCGATGGTCGTGGTAGGCGCGACCATGATACGGGCTGCTGGCAGCCCTTGGATCTGAGATCAAACGGTCGCATGCTAAGTTGATGAAAATTTGCAGAATAACCCTCCAGGATAGGATATTCACCCATAGGTCTAGAATCACGCCATGCAACCATTCGATCTCCGATCCAAGGGCTCTCGGAAGCCTGTATCATGGGAGAATGGAAAGCCGCTACCCTGCCGCCGCCACATCTCTGTAGTGTGCGTCAGGGGCGACGCTGCTAACGCTGACACTGACACGAGGCCGATATACGGCTGCGTGCTCACTATTACTACCCCTCGGAGGTCCGTGGGCGGCGACACTGGATACGTCAAGCTGACTTGGACTCTGCCGAGCTGGGACCTTCCCGCTGATGTGGACATGGAAGACGCATGGTATTATTTGACCCCCAACAATGTGCATGGGGACTCCAAGGAGGTTCACCTGGACATATGCATTACTAAGTTAAATGTTGATCATGAGTCTTCGCTCAATGTAATCCGCTGTCTAAGCATGTGGAGACTTCCATGCATGATCTTGCTCTATTGGAGTATCGTGCATGAATAAAAGTGTATCCATTTATGGTTTAGTCTAGAATCTTCCATGTATAAATTTTTACTACAGTACCGGTGAAAGACTTATGATGAACCATTTCCTGCAAAGCACATTAAGAGTTATTTCTTCACAAGTTTTGGATGCAAGTTGAACAGTTGAACGCTTTTGTTTGCAAAAGATACTTTTTTATCTATTTCACCCGGATGTTTCTGAGCTCTAGAGATGAAATAATATCCGACGAAGAAACCTATCGATACCTGTTACACATGAGATGACCCCCACATCCTTTGTCAAAATAAACAACACCCCGATCAATGCATTTCACTCTTCCGTGCAACGGACGGGCACCTTACTTGCTCCTACAGGTGCTTAAGCTTGCCACATAGGCATAAAGTCTGATGTGGCAAGTTAATCAAGAAGAGAGAGACTAGTTTGGTGACCCAAGGAAGAAACGGTTCTTAGCGCGTGTACCTAGGTGAAAAGACAATTTTGAGTCTATAGCTAATTAAATGAAGCAAACTTAGCAACACCATTTCATTGGAAGAGGTCACTCCTTGGCAAATGCAATAAATACTAGTACTCCCTGTGTCCCATAATATAAGAATGTTTTTGGCACTACACTAGTGTCAAAAACGTTCTTATATTATGGGATAGAGGGAGTACGAAGAAAGAGATAGAGAGGAGTAAAAAAATACACTTATAGCCAACCTTATAGCCAACCTTGTTGTAGTATGAGTGACTAAGTGATGACTATGTATGACATGCCAACATCAGATAGCCTAACGCACCGTGTTAAATCTCCAAGGGCGCGTACCGCGCGAGTGACGCGACGGTCGTGGTAGGCATGGCCATGATACGGGCTGCTGGCAGCCCTTGGATCTGAGATCAAACGGTCGCATGCTAAGTTGCTGAAAATTTGCAGAATAACCCTCCAGGATAGGATATTCACCCATAGGTCTAGAATCACGCCATGCAACCGTTCGATCTCTGATCCAAGGGCTCCCGGAAGCCCGTATCATGGGAGAATGGAAAGCCACTACCCTGCCGTTCGCACGCTGGCAGTTCGCTCCTACTCGTCCCCGCACGTCCTTTAATACTACGACGGTTCGCTCCTAGTCGTCCCGTCCATTCACATTACGGAAGTTCCACTAATCCTAACCCTCCTCCCAAATCCATGGCGTCCTAAACCTCCCCAATCGGCGGCGAGTACAAGGTTAGAACCATCACCGGTGATGAGTTCGACGTCATCTACACCTGTTCTTCCGCGACGGTGAAAGGATGCCTTTCTCGCTTCAGACGCATGTTCGAAGACTCAGATGATGAGTGGGTCGTTGGGCTAGATGTTGAGTACACCAGAGTCGTGGGACGAGAGAAGGATCTAAAGGACGAAGAGAGGAAGAAGCCCGCCGTGATCCAGGTTTGCGTGCATGACTTATGCTTGGTCTACCACATATGCCATGCCGACGTTGAGTGCCAGGATTTTAAGGACTTCCTCGAGAGCAACCTAGTCAAATTCGTTACTGTAGACTTTAGTAACGACAAAGAAGTCCTGCGTCGGATAGGCCTCGTTGTAGGAAACACCTTCGACCTCCAAAAGAATCGGCTGGTGTCCTCTCGTCAGCCTTCAATGCTGACCCTGGTAGGAGCTATGGTTCATCCTTCGTACGGTAAACTGGAGAAACCTCCATACACGTTTCATCGTCATGCATGGCAGCGGAATGTACTAGATATAGACCACATCCAGTATGCTGCAATGGATGGCTACCTTTGTTTCAATATCTACAAGGGTTGGATGAAGAGCAACAACCAAGTTGGCGGTTCAAGCAAAGAAGTATCGGCCAAGAGGAAGAGGGACAAGGACGAAGTCGAGGACATGGACAAGGACTCCGAGTAAGGTGGCAGTGTCGTTGCTCATGGTGGTTCTAATGCAGTGTCTACTGGAATAGTTGCAAAGTTTAATTTCAGGTGTGCTTAATTTAATTTGAGGGGTGTGTTGTGCTGAGCCCCTAGCAGAACTATGTTATGTTTCTTCTTGTTACTTTAACTCTTCAGTAAGTACATACTAGTATTTCTTACATTTCATCTTTTAGTTGTTATAGTACTACCACTCGTTTCTTCACATTATATACGTACAATATATATGGACAACATCATATAGCCAGCAGTTTAGTTGTCAAAGAATTTCAGGGTGCTTAGTTTTGTCAAAGAATTCCAGGGTGCCTAGTTTTATTTGAGGGGTGGGTTGTGCTGGACACCATTATTGTGACTAGCCTTTTTAATAGTACTATATGCATAATTTGGCGACGAGCGCTCTCTATATGTACCACCTTTTTTTATTTCAAGTTTTGCTCCCTGGCTTTTACGAGAGGCGAGGGCCTTTGTGATTTGACGGCTCATTACTGCTGGAAGGCGGGTCCTTCTGATTTGACTGCTCAGATAAATGCGCCGACGATCTGATCGATGAGGAGCAAAGAACCGTGCGGTATACTCAAGTTTTCCACTGGAGTAGTACTGCGACGGAGGAGCACGAAACACGGCAGCCCAGTGCCATATGGCGATAAAAAATGATCTAATTTGCTAGTCATCTCATTGTTAGCATTGTTCTATTCATTCCCTCAAAAAACAAAAACCATTGTTCTATTCATGCCTCGCAGATAACATGACACGTGCTGCGAAACACCTGAAGCAAAAGATGAAACACAATAGAAAAATAAGAAGGAATATTATCACCCCAAATGATCTAATTCACCGTGGAGTCGTAACTGCTTCTTCATCGCCTCCACGACCTCCATCTCCTTGAGTGTTTCCTCCGCCATCTTCTTCATTCTGTCCATGACGTGGGATTTCTCAACGCGAGCCTTCATCATCTGTTCCACGGCCGCAATACGTACCTTGACAGCAGCCGGGTGCTCGATGTGGAGCTTCGCCAACTCCTCCTTCTGTTCCATGACGAGGGCCTGCAGCATCTTCATCGAGGAACTACTATTCTCATGCAGCTTCTACCAGCCGGCGTTCTTCTCCTTCAACAGGTCGATCTCGTGGCAGAGCTTTGCCTTGTCCTCTTGAAGTCGCAGGATTTCGCCGGTCGCCTTCTTCCGAGGCAATGCTCTTCTTCAGCAGCATCACCAAGCCGGCGGTCAACTCCCCCTGCTGATTGAGCTCAGCGGGCATGTCATCGAGGCTCTCCTTCAGCAACTCCGTCAAGCCTGGGATGAACTCCTTCTGCTTATTGAGGTGCTTATTGAGCTGATCGGGCATGCCGTCGAGGGATAACGACTCCAACTCCGTCGGCTCGGCATGTTCGCCTCCGCGGCTAGGGCGCTCCTGGGAGCCATCGCCTGCCCGTGAGAGATCTTTCGAGGTCTCTATGTGGCGACGAGCCCTCTTTTTTTTCCGCAGCCTTGGTTGTCGCTCCCTTGTTACAAGTAGTTCTCGACCTAGAGCTCTGCTCACCGACCATGGCAACGACGGACAAAGGAGAAGCACTTATGAGGAGGAAAGGTAGAGTAATTTTCGGTTACGTAGTTCCCCTTTTTATAACCTAAGTACTAGCACTAGTAGTACTAATACCTGCATAGTGGGAACACGTTCAGGTTTGGTACGTACTAGTAGGTGTGAGCAGGCTTTCGAATGTGATGGGAACAAGGTAAAGATTAATTGATGGTTTTGATTTCGAGGCCCGAAACGGCTCCTGATGAGTTTAGCGGAACATAAATTTCAAGTACTACACTGCTCAAATGCGTAAATATTATGTTACTATCAAAAAATGGCACAAGATATGAAGGAGACCAATGGAAGTACTACTAGGAACCCACGATTTAACTACTCGCATGCGCGCAGTTGAGTAATAATGTCTTTGTTCCACCCTCACGTCCACTCAATTTGCATGCGCTGTATTAATTGACCATCAATGAAGTGAACGACTTTACACGTGTCAAATTATCACATGGGGTGGATCTTGGTACAAAATTGCGTCCGCCCGTGTACCCGCGTGTGCGTGTGAGGGAATGAGTGTGTGCGTGGCGTGCGTGCACATCTTCGCTTCGTGCATGTACCGCTAGTATGGCTCAGGGAGGACGAGTACATTCTTCTGGAACCAGCATCACATCACTGTGATCAATCCACGCAAGGAGGTCACGACAACGCCTCCACATGTGCCACGTGGCTTCATGAACTGTAAGAGAGACACTGTGTAGCGTGCTATTGTTACTCTAATTTACGTGTTTTGCACATACTCGAAGTACTAGTAAGGTACACGTGCATTGCACGCATCAGATTTTGCAACCAAATTATGAATAATTACCACACTATAGCATGTAAGCTCTGAGTCATATATGCGTGATGTAGCCCTTCGTTTAATTCTTATAGTTCATCTCATTCAAAATCAATTAGTTTTTATAAAAAGCTAAGAACGCGTGAATAGGAAAAACATGGGATTATAGTGGAATGTCGTCTTGAATCCTACATGATTGTACGAGTGTTTGATTGTGCATAGAAAAAACGCAGAATTCTTTCAAAGAGGTTTGAGTGGATGGGATGTTTCCTATGAAATCTAGTGCAAATGAATCATATGAAAAAATTCCCATGGTTTACAATCCTACGAATCAAACAACCAAGATAGGAAAAATCCTAATGATTAGAATCCTCCAAAATTCCTTTGAGAATCCTTTGAATCAAAGAAGCCCTTAATCTATTTTATGATTCATGGAATTGTGCGTTGTAAAGCATAAAGTAAAAACAAATAATGGCAATTCAACTAGAAAAAAAGTTTGGGCAGTTATGATACAGAAGGTTCTAGAACAAAAGAGAACCACTGTTGTTTTGAGGTTTGTGCATTATGCTTAAGTTCAACCATGGAGTCTGCTAGATTGTACATGTGGCAAAATCCGGTGGGGGGCTAGAAGATGGTGCGAGGGGCCAAGTGGAGGGAGACTATGAAGGAATGCACAAGTGCGAGATCGATATTTAGAGAGAGGGGGCGAACACATGCGCTGTTGCACGCAATGGAGAAGCCATGAAAAATAAATGAGCTAGGGGGCCAAGCATTGCTAATCCTTTACAAGGAGGGTCAATTCGTGAAATTAAACCTTTTTTAGCAGCAATTGTCTAATGATCACATTCATATTAGCCTTGATATATAGTGATGTTAGGGGGGGGGGCAGGGCCCTTACTGCCCTGTCTTCGCCATTGTGCACGCGTCTGAGAGATGAAGCGGAAGGCATGGATGATGAGAGGGGGACATTGGATATATAATTAATGTGGGTGTATTAGCTATTTATGTTAATCCTATATAGAGAGGTATAGATTGATCGATGTGGACGTGGGAAAGAGGGTGAGACTTCACTGGATATATCGATTGATCGGTTTGTGTGGAAAACTATGAAAGACCTAGCTATATACACACATACATAGAGGAACATCGATCGTTGCGCATGCACGCGTGAGAGATAAAGAATGCCCGGTATGATGGAGAGGGGGATGTGTGTGGGTGTGTGCCTTCATGGGAGACCTACCTGAAGAAAAAGATTGCATGTGTGCGATAGATAATGCCGACTGGTAGTGTGTGTGCATGCATGCACGAGAGAAAGTTAGTGGTACAATTATAAAGAGAAGACTACTGTGTGGGTGTAAAAGAATAGGTGAGGTCATAATCAATGTAAAGTTGAATTCAAATATTTGAATAAGAGATCCTGATGTTTGAAACCCATGCATGCATGAATATAACGGAGATCTGCGCGGTGTGGTTTGGAAACGAGCATGTTGTAATGTATACACATTGAACAAGGTCAGACTGATTTGAATTTGAGATACCGATGGCAGACATTATTTGCCCACGTCGCATCCGTGCATGGACACACTATTCTAATTGGAGATGATGGGCGGCTTTCGCATCACATATCTATATCTGTACCCCTATATATATATATTATATTATATATATTTTTATATTGTGTGCGGGTAACTTTAACTTTGAAAGATGGTCGTTGGATGAGGCGAATCCGATGGTCCAAAGATGGCAAATTTGAGCACTATTGGCCGTTGGATATCATCTAGATTCCACCAGATTTCGCCACATATATAATCTAGAAGACTCCATGGTTGAACTTAAGCATAATGCACAAACATCAAAACACAAGCACTTCTTATTTGTTCTAGAATCTTTCGTATCAGAATTGCCCAAATGTTTTTCTACATGATTTGCCATTATTTGTTTTTACTTTATGTCTTACAACGCACAATTCCGTGAATCTTAAAATAGATTAGCTTTCTTATAAAAACTAGATGATTTTGAATGAAAGGAACTATAAGAATTAAACAAACATCTACATCATGCATATATGACTCAAAGCTTGCATGCTATAATGTGGTATTTATTCATAATTTGGTTGCCAAATCTCATGCGTGCAATGCACGTGTACGTTACTCTAGTCTAAATGGTGTTTGTGTGTGTTTTGTGCGTGTTGAGGTGCAAATTTTTTTTGGGTACACGTTAAGCTTGTTCTTCCGAAATTTCAAGCCGCGCCTTGTTATGCCGAAAATTGAAGCTAGCGTCTCTGTCTATCGTGCTGCGAAACTCCCGCCTCTTCAACCCGCGCCTTGTTAGCCCGAAATATTTAAGATATATCTTTGTCTCGTTGTGCTCCGACAACTCCCTCCATCTCAACCCGCAGCTTGCTTTTCCGAAATTACAACGCGCGCGAAAACTCCCACCTCCTGTGAAATCCCGACACGCGAAATGCCCGTGGTACCCCTGAACCGAAAGAACCGCCTCAAATCGGTGGGGGGTACTTTCGTAACTTACCCCACATTTCAGACAAGCGCGTCTCCAAGCCATGGTTCCCCATTGCCATCCCATCCGCCCACCCATTCGTACATCGAGGCCGCGAAAACCCACAACGAAACCCCACACCCTGCTCCGTCCGCCACCCAGCCGGAGCCTCTTCCCCGATGACGTCGTCCACAGCAACATCTCGATGTCCCTCATCCACCGTACCGGATGAGGATCCGTCGTTGATCTCATCGTCCCGCCGGTTCAGCCACCCCATCCTCCACCTCCAAGGAGCAGCCCCGATGTTCCCCTCGTCTTTCGCGCCACCTCCATTCCCACACTGCCGTCTTCACCTGCACCACCGGAAGAGCATCATCATCACCGTTTCCTCGGATGAAGCTGCGGCCTAATCAGCGCCACCAAAGAGGTTGTACACTAATCGCTGCATTTTCTTCTTGATTCGATCTCACGGTGCTGCCGGCGCTCGGTCCCGAGACGACACGGCGCGGCTCCATCCACGGCGGCGTTGCCGGCCACTTCCTCCACGGCGTGGCTCCCTCGGCAGCGACGTCCACATCAGTAGGTCTCGCTCGCACTGCTGCTCTGCTCTTGCTCTCGGTCCCCTGCCTGGTCTGCTCTTGCTATTGCTCTTGCTCGCGCTGCTGCTCTCGCTCTTGCTCTTGCTTGCAATGCTGCTCCGATTTGGCTACACTTCAGTCGACTGAATCGACTTTTTGGGTCAGTCGATTTTCAAGGAGTGGGCTCGCCGGGGTGAAGGAAGAACCAGCCGTAGCGGGGAGGGGGGCTCGCCGGAGAGGTACCCCACTATTTATCTTAGGGTTCAGGATGGGGGCGGTGGTCGCCGGTGGTGGCGGGGCGGTGGTGTGGGGATCGCTGGAGAAAAAGCGCGGCACGGG
>NC_041389.1:589735882-589779098 GCF_002162155.2 Triticum dicoccoides
GGGGCGGCGGTGGACCGGCGGTGGTGAGTGTTTTCGGGGCGGGCGGGGCGGCGCACCACCGGCCGCGGGCGGCGAGGGGCTCCTGTTTGGCCGGTGGTCGCTGGCGGCTCACGGGGGTGGAGGTTGAAGATGAACCGTAGGCCCTTGATTTCGTATCCAACGGCTGCAAAATCGACTGACCAGAGATGAAAAAGTCAGTCGATCGACGTGTAGCCTCACCTTGCTAGTGCGTTCAGTTTTGACAGCAAAATTCAGTTTCGACAGCAAAATTCAGTTTTGACAGTTAGGTTCAGTTTCGACAATTAAGTTCAGTTTCGACAGTTAAGTTCAGAGATGAGCGGCTGATGTATTTTACATCTAGCACTTTGTGGTTATGTATTTTACGTCATGTATTGGAGCAGAATTCCACTCAGGTTAACATTGTTCGTTGTCTCTCTTGTCCTGCTTCAGCCTCGGCGTCGTACAACTCACCGGAGCTGCTCCAACGACGAAACCCTCCATCACAGCGGAGCAGTACCTCGGGCTCCATCTCCAGACGCCTAAGATCTTCTTCCCCTCCCCCGACAGCAAAGTCAGCCGGAGCATCCTCACCGGCCAACCCAATCACACTGAGATCGACATGGCTTCGCCATAGAGGTTGTACACTTGTTGCATCTCTTTTTACTCTACATGTTATATATATTATCCACTGAGCACTCGTAGTAACGGGAAATACGATTATTTTATCCTATTATATGACAAGTAGTTAGGTACCAGGCAACTTAGCTATCCGTGATGGACTCTCTTGAACGCCATCATTATTTATCTCTGCGCATTTGAGCTGTGCATTTGTCGATGGGCCTGGGAGTTGAGCTAGTATGGCAGTGGCCTGGGTCCAAAGTAATAGAAGTAGCACAAAAACATTTTTTTAGTGTAGGATTTTCCTTGCTCAAGCCTGCCTACTAGAATCTCGAGTGCTTGAAAGGACAAGTGAATGAAAAACATAGGAATTGGAAAGTTTCCTATGGTACTACTTTTCATGAATTTGGTGCAAAGGAATGGAGCAAAGGAAAACTGTAGGATTTGTTCCTTTAGTGTCTCCTTGAAAGAAAAACCGTAGGAATTCTAATTTCCACTTCTCCTCCTTTTCATATTCCTATTCATCAAGCACAAGACTAAGAGATAGTAGCATAATAGCATCATAACCGTACATTTCCTTGTGGTTTGACTTAATCTCACCACGCTTTTTTGCATCGTGTGATCTTCCAATTGTTGTGAATCAAACACCCAGATTGGCAGAAATCCTGTGTTTTTAAATTCTCTGTTTTGCACGTGCATTCCTATCCTATTCCTGTCTATTTCCTATCCCTGCATTGTTGGAATCCTCAAATTCAAACAAGCCCTTACTCAATTACTTCTGTTACAAATATGTGTCAAAGAAAACCTTGTGTGGTTTGTCCTGCTCCTGCGGAGCTGTGTTCCACCCCAGCTCAGCTGCTCCAACGACGGAAGGGTTCACCACAGCAGGGTTCCGCTCTCCAGACTGTCTTTCGCCGCCTCAGATCTTCTTCCCCGCTGCCGGCAGCCACGACAACTGCATTACCATCATCAACTGAGCAGATGACCTCGAGGACTACACCGGTCCGCAAGAGAGGTCACACTCTTCCGTGTCTGCTTACGTTATGCGTCGCTTAATATGATGACATGCTACATTATCGTCGTGTTCACCTATTAGACTCTGAGTCAGGTCCAAACTAATGCTGAAACTTGAGTATTTAAATGGTTGTGGGGTACATATTGGGGCAGCAATCAGTACTATCTGTCTACTATCTGGTTAATCTCCGTTGTCTACTATGAGTTTCATGTTGGGTGAAAACAAACATTAAAGGGGCCATTATCTGTATTTTTTAACTAAAGCTATTATCTGCCTGCTATCATTGGTTTTGGGTCTATCCACAGTTTGCTACCATCACTCTCGATTTGTGCATGCACTCCTTACATAATCTTACTATGTTTTATTCCTATGCATGTCAGTTATTGTACACAATGGAACTGATCATGTAGAGCAAAAGAGACGAGCCTTGCGTGGCAATAAAATTTCATGCAGACGTCGTTCCATGGTGGGCGCAAAGGCAGCCCCCCTCCACCCATTTTGGATCGTAATCAAGAGGAAGATAACTCTTCTGAGGGGGATTCAGAAGGAGAAGACCACTCCTATTTACCCCATGAGGTCTTCGCTCTAACTTGGCATGCTGATGTTGGTAATATCATGCATATGGTGCCTTGCATTGCTTACTGTATACATTAAAGATGTCATCTGCTTAGCTTAGACATGCCTTGTGTCAATGCCATCTGTTTAGTTTCTTTATTGTATATGTCAATCATGCAATGCCATCTTGTCTAGCCAGGCATCATATATGTGAATTTTGCAATGCCACCCTGGTTAGCCAGTCATCTTATATGTGAATTATATCATGCCATCATTTTTTTATTATGTGTTAAATTTGTCAACAATTTTAGTACATTCAATTAATCTTCCTGTGCATCAGCCATTCGGCACGGTCATGGAAAAATCTGGAGTGGAAACAAGGTCTTCAGAGCAGACAATGCTATCTGACGAAGCGCATGTCTTGCTGGTTACCAATAGCTCCTCAGAGGAGGATTCAGAGACAGATGACCAGTCATATTTCCCCCCTGAGGTGCATGCCCTAACTTGGCAGGGTTATGTTACTCATATCATGCGTATGGTATCTTGCATTGCTATGTCATTTGCTTAGTTTAGACATGCTTTGTGTGAATGCCACCTGTTTAGTGTCTAATTACCATATATGTGAATTATGCAATGTTATCTTGTTGCAAGACATTATGTATGTGAATTATGCAATGTTATCTTGTTGCAAGGCATTATGTATGTGAATTATGCAATGCCATACTGTTTAGGCAAGCGTCATATATGTGAATTATATCATGCCGTCCTTTTTTTGTATTTCTCATTGCTTTTGTCGACAATGTTTGTATATTCAACTGCTCTTCTTGTGCATCAGCCATTTGAATTGGTGATGGAGAAATCTGGAGTGAAAACAAGGTCTTCAGAGCAGACAATGCTACCTGCTGAAGCAGATATCTTGCTGGTTATAGATAGCTCTTCAGAGGAGGATTCAGAGGCAGATGACCAGTCCTATTATCCCCCTGAGGTGTATGCTCAAACTTGGCAGGGTTATATTACTCATATAATGCATATGTTGTATTGCAATGCTTAGTTTTTACATCATATACACAATATTGAATGCCATCTCCTTAGTTGACACATCATATATGCAATTGCCCTCTGATCACTTCCTTAGTATATAAATCATATATTTGAATTATGTCATGCCATGATGTTTACATAGACAGCATGTATCTGAATTATGGCATGCCAACCCATTTTCTAAAGACATAATATAATTATATCATCTCATCCTATTTACATAATCATCATATTTTAAATTATGCCATTCTATCCGTGAATTATATCATGCCATCATGTTTCCATCGACGACATGTTTGTGATTTATGGCATGCCAACCACTTTAATAGACACACCGTATAGTTATATCATGTCATCCTGTTTACATAGTCATCATATTTTGAAGTATGTCATTCTATCCTGTTTAGTTAGCCATCATACATGTGAAATTGTGTCATGCTATCCTGTTTAATTAGCCATCATATATGTGAAATTATGTCCTGCTATTCTGTTTTCTTAGACAACATAAATGTGAATTATTTCATGCCCTGTTTTCTTCCCTACTATCCATTGCACCTGTCTATCTTACAATGTCTGTACATTCAATTACTTTTCTTGTTTATCAGCCATTTCAATTGGAGGGAGTGATGGCAGTATCTATGGGAGTAAAAACACGGTCTTCAGAAAAGATCGTGCTACCTATCGATGCAGATAGAACCATGGTTGTACTTGCCCAAGAATCAGCCCCACCACACATAACCCACACTCATGCAGATTGTACCCCTACCTAGTTGGACAGAGAACCAGCTACACCCCTTCTAATCCCAACCCCAGCAGATAGACACCCAGTTCCCGTTGACACAACACCATCTCCACCACAGAGCACCCAAACACGAGAAGTTAGTAAGGCAACTGCAATTCCCAAATCACGAGGACCACCACTCCGAACCCGAAGTCAACGCTTAAAGCAGAAGAATAATTGTTCTCAGGTCAGGTTCCGTAGCTATGGTTCATACTACTTTGCTCTTGCATCACTGTATTTACTGATACCAACCAATTTCAAATTTGAAGGATGCAATTGAAACTCCAATGGCGCAACAGGTATGTTTTAAACTTGTTTCTTCAACGTGTTTGGCGGTTTGCTGATGTAACTTGCTCTATGTTGATTTCAGTTTCAATTGAATAAACAGTTATGTTCTCATGCCATGCACATTACAAGTGTTGTTATTGCTGTGTAGTTTCCCACACTTATATTCTTCTATGCTGCTTTGTCTTAAATAGATATGATTCGAACTGTATCTATCTTGATTTGGAAACATAAACTAGAATGATATAGACCATACAGTGACCATACTACATAGATATATGTTTGTTTCATGCTGTTATCTTGTCCACCTTACTACTGAACTAGTTTACCAAAATGAGTTTCATATACTACATTGTAAACCTGAGATGTGTTTGTTTGTTTCTCTTTTAGAACGCGGATTAAATATTGGAGAAGAGTACCCTGTTATGCAATGGTAAAGGAAGTAATGCAGATAAGGTTCAAGATAGCGAGACATCCCTGTTGGTCTCCAAGAAAGCTGATAAAAACTATATTGAGGACACTGAGACAACCCCAAAGTCCTGTCTTGATGTAGTGTGCGAGTTACTGGCTACCACTGCTGGCACCAGCTCTTCGAACTCATTGCCTGAATCAGTTCAGCATCTTGAGTCTCAACTTCAAGTTGAAAGACATCGATCAGATGTTATGCGACAGGAAGCCGAAGGACTGAGGAAGTCCCTGCAGAATTCAGATGCATACTTTCTAGTGAAACAGCAAGCGCTGGAGGACTTAAGCGCCAAACAAGAGAAAGTTAATAAGCTTGCTAAGCATCTTTCCAGCATTATGGGTACCCAGGATATTGTTTCTTGAGCTCTTCTGAAGTGGTTTCAGTTCTGGACTTGTTTTGCTATGGCGTTTATATGCTGCTGTGTTCCCTATATTTGCACTGGTGGCGAACTTTGATGCCGAGTGGATGTAATATGTGTAATAGTCGTGATAGCCTAGTGTAAGTTTCTTGCTTATTTATTTCCTTGTTGTCTTGTTTATTTGTTTGCTTGTAGTCAGTGCAGTTCTTTTTCTGCGGTTTGCTAGTGGCTGAATAACCTATTTTTGAAAACTAGGCCATAATAACCATGGGCTAATATTTACTGTAGTGACACTGGACCTATGGGCCGTAGAAACAGTGGGCCTTCTACGGGCCTTATGAACAGTGGGCCTTCTATGGGCCGTATAAACAGTGGGCCTTCTACGAGCCGCAGAAACAATGGGCCTTCTACGGGCCGTATCATCAATGGGCCTTATACGGGCAGTATGATTGATTGGCTAAACATGGGCCAATAACAGGCCGCATAATGGCCTTAAACAGGCTAGAGTTGGAATCATACGTTCATGGGCCAACCATAATGGGCCATCGTTAATAGACCATATTTCATGATGCTATGAAAATGGCCCAACGTGTTAACGGACCACAAACGGGCCGACTGTAACCAGGGCTGAATTTGGCCCATAAGCAGAAAATGACAGTAATGGGCCGTAAGTAAATGAATGCTGGAAATGAGCCCAAGAATAAATGGGCTTTGAGAAGGCCGAAAGATAACATGGGCTGGAAACGGCCCAACGGAATAATGGGCCCTTAATGGGTATAAAGTGATACACTGTTCATTACGGGCCAGTTTCACCACGGGCCGTTAATGGGTGTAAAGTAATACACTGTTCATTACAGGCCAATTTCACCACGGGCCGTTAATAGGCCAAGAGGCCAGAAGTGAAAACGCGCTGGAATCATATTGGGTGGCCCAGATGACGCTATTGGGCCTAATTCGGATAGGGCATAATGGGCCTTGGGTTAGCGGGCTGTAAATGGGATATATGCGAACAAGCCGTTAACAGGCTTTACATGGGCCGGCCCGCCACCTTTTGACCAAGTCAAACGGGCCGGCCTTTTCACAGGAATGGGCCTCTATTGGGCCGTGCCACGTGTCGACGTATCATAGGCGCCTTCTGTCCAATGAGTGGATGACATCTGTCCCAACGGTGAGCCGACACGTGTTTCCTCCAGCCAATGATGATTTTACACGTGGAAAATCCCCATTGGTCGGGGCTGTTAACGGGTTATCGGATCCAAAACCCGACCCGATAGCTTAACGGCGTTCCGTTACGGTGGATGCCACGTGTCGGTCATGTTGGGAACGTTGCAGAAAATAAAAAAATTCTACGCTTTCACCAAGATCAATCTATGAGTTCATCTAGCAATGAGAGAGAGGAGTGCATCTACATACCCTTGTAGATCGCGAGCGGAAGCGTTCAAGAGAACGGGGTTGAGGGAGTCGTACTCGTCGTGATCCAAATCACCGATGATCCTACTGCTGAACGGACAGCACCTCCACGTTCAACACACGTACGGTTGGGAAGACGTCTCCTCCTTCTTGATCCAGCAAGGGGGAAGGAGAGGTTGATGAAGATCCAACAACACGACATCGTGGTGGTGGATGCAGCAGCGATCTCGGCAGGGCTTCGCCAAGCTTCTACGAGAGGGAGAGGTGTAGCAGGGGGAGAGGGAGGCGCCAAGAGCATGGGTGCGGCTGCCCTCCCTCCCCCCCTCTTGATATAGGACCCTAGGGGGGGCGCCGGCCCTAGGAGATGCAATCTCCAAGGGGGGCGGCGGCCAAGGGGGGTGGCTTGCCCCCCAAGCCAAGTGGAGGCGCCCCCACCCCTAGGGTTTCCAACCCTAGGCGCAGGGGGGGCCCAAGGGGGGCGCACCAGCTCACCAGGGGCTGGTTCCCCTCCCACTTCAGCCCATGGGGCCCTCCGGGATAGGTGGCCCCACCCGGTGGACCCCCAGGACCCTTCCGATGGTCCCGGTACAATACCGGTGACCCCCGAAACTTTCTCGATGGCCGAAACTTGACTTCCTCTATATATAATTCTTTACCTCCGTACCATTCCGGAACTCCTCGTGACGTCGGGGATCTCATCTGGGACTCCGAACAACTTTCGGGTTACTGCATACTAATATCTCTACAACCCTAGCGTCACCGAACCTTAAGTGTGTAGACCCTACGGGTTCGGGAGACATGCAGACATGACCGAGAGCCTCTCCGGTCAATAATGAACAGCGGGATCTGGATACCCATGTTGGATCCCACATGCTCCTCGATGATCTCATTGGATGAACCACGATGTTGAGGATTCAATCAATCCCGTATACAATTCCCTTTGTCAATCGGTACATTACTTGCCCGAGATTCGATCGTCGGTATCCCAATACCTCATTTAATCTCGTTACCGGCAAGTCACTCTACTCGTACTGTAATGCATGATCCCGTGACCAGACACTTGGTCACATTGAGCTCATTATGATGATGCATTACCGAGTGGGCCCAGAGATACCTCTCCGTCATACGGAGTGAAAAATGCCAGTCTCGATTCATGCCAACCCAACAGACACTTTCGGAGATACTCGTAGTGAACCTTTATAGTCACCCAGTTACATTGTGACGTTTGGCACACCCAATGCACTCCTACAGTATCCGGGAGTTGCACAATCTCATGGTCTAAGGAAATGATACTTGACATTTGGAAAAACTCTAGCTAAACGAACTACACGATCTTTGGGCTATGCTTAGGATTGGGTCTTGTCCATCACATCATTCTCCTAATGATGTGATCCCGTTATCAATGACATCCAATGCCCATAGTCAGGAAACCATGACTACCTGTTGATCAACGAGCTAGTCAACTAGAGGCTTACTAGGGACATGTTGTGGTCTATGTATTCACACGTGTATTACGATTTCCAGATAACACAATTATAGCATGAATAACAGACAATTATCATGAACAAAGAAATATAATAATAAATTTTATTATTGCCTCTAGGGCATATTTCCAATAGTCTCCCACTTGCACTAGAGTCAATGATCTAGTTACATTGTGATGAATCGAACACCCATAGAGTTCTGGTGTTGATCATGTTTTGCCCTAGGGAGAGGTTTAGTCAACGGATCTGCTACATTCAGGTCCGTATGTACTTTACAAATATCTGTGTCTCCATCTTGAACATTTTCACGAATGGAGTTGAAGCGACGCTTGATGTGCCTGGTCTTCTTGTGAAACCTCGGCTCCTTGGCAAGTGCAATAGCTCTAGTGTTGTCACAGAAGAGTGTGATCGGCCCCGACGCATTGGGTATGACTCCTAGGTCGGTGATGAACTCCTTCACCCAGATTGCTTCATGCGCTGCCTCCGAGGCTGCCATGTACTCTGCTTCACATGTAGATCCCGCCACGACGCTTTGCTTGCAACTGCACCAGCTTACTGCCCCACCATTCAAAATAAACATGTATCCGGTTTGTGACTTAGAGTCATCCAGATCTGTGTCGAAGCTAGCGTCGACGTAATCCTTTACGATGAGCTCTTCGTCACCTCCATAAACGAGAAACATATCCTTAGTCCTTTTCAGGTACTTTAGGATGTTCTTGACCGCTGTCCAGTGTTCCATGCCAGGATTACTTTGGTACCTTCCTACCAAACTTACGGCAAGGTTTACATCAGGTTTGGTACACAGCATGGCATACATAATAGACCCTATAGCTGAGGCATAGGGGATGACACTCATCTTTTCTCTATCTTCTGCCGTGGTCGGGCATTGAGCTGAACTCAATTTCACACCTTGCAACACAGGCAAGAACCCCTTCTTAGACTGATCCATATTGAACTTCTTCAATATCTTCTCAAGGTATGTACTTTGTGAAAGACCTATGAGGCGTCTCGATCTATCCCTGTAGATCTTGATGCCTAGTATGTAAGCAGCTTCTCCAAGGTCCTTCATTGAAAAACACTTATTCAAGTAGGCCTTAATGCTGTCCAAAAGTTCTATATCATTTCCCATCAAAAGTATGTCATCTACATATAATATGAGAAATGCTATAGAGCTCCCACTCACTTTCTTGTAAACGCAGGCTTCTCCATAAGTCTGCATAAACCCAAACGCTTTGATCATCTCATCAAAGCGAATGTTCCAACTCCAAGATGCTTGCACCAACCCATAAATAGATTGCTGGAGCTTACATACCTTGTTAGCATTCTCAGGGTCGACAAAACCTTCCGGATGCATCATATACAGTTCTTCCTTAAGATGGCCGTTAAGGAATGCCGTTTTGACGTCCATTTGCCATATCGCATAATCATAGTATGCGGCAATTGCTAACATGATTTGGACGGACTTTAGCTTCCCTACGGGAGAGAATGTCTCGTCGTAGTCAACCCCTTGAACTTGTCGATAACCCTTAGCGACAAGTCGAGCTTTATAGATGGTAACATTACCATCCGCGTCCGTCTTCTTCTTAAAGATCCATTTGTTTTCTATCGCTCGTCGATCATCGGGCACGTCTGTCAAAGTCCATACTTCGTTTTCATACATGGATCCTATCTCGGATTGCATGGCTTCAAGCCATTTGTTGGAATCTGGGCCCGCCATCGCTTCTTCATAGTTCGAAGGTTCACCGTTGTCTAATAACATGATTTCCAGGACAGGGTTGCCATACCACTCTGGTGTGGAACGTGTCCTTGTGGACCTACGAAGTTCAGTAGTAACTTGATCCAAAGTACCTTGATCATCATCATTAACTTCCTCTTCAGTTGGTGCTGGCACCACAGGAACATCTTCCTGAGCTGCGCTACTCACCGGTTCAAGAGGTAGTACTTCAACAAGTTCCACTTTCCTCCCACTTACTTCTTTCGAGAGAAACTCTTTCTCCAGAAAGGACCCGTTCTTGGCAACAAAGATCTGGCCTTCGGATCTGAGGTAGAAGGTATACCCAATGGTTTCCTTGGGGTATCCTATGAAGACGCATTTTTCCGACTTGGGTTCGAGCTTTTCAGGTTGGAGTTTCTTGACATAAGCATCGCATCCCCAAACTTTTAGAAACGACAACTTAGGTTTCTTCGCAAACTATAATTCATACGGTGTCGTCTCAACGGATTTAGAAGGTGCCCTATTTAAAGTGAATGTAGCTATCTCTAGAGCGTATCCCCAAAAATATAGCGGTAAATCGGTAAGAGACATCATAGATCGCACCATATCCAATAAAGTGCGATTACGACGTTCGGACACACCGTTACGCTGAGGTGTTCCAGGCGGCGTGAGTTGTGAAACGATTCCACATTTCCTTAAGTGCGTACCAAATTCATGACTTAAATATTCTCCTCCACGATCTGATCGTAAGAACTTTATCTTTCGGTCACATTGATTCTCTACCTCATTCTGAAATTCCTTGAACTTTTCAAAGGTCTCAGACTTGTGTTTCATCAAGTAGACATACCCATATCTACTCAAATCGTCAGTGAGAGTGAGAACATAACGATATCCTCCGCGAGCCTCAACGCTCATTGGACCGCAAACATCAGTATGTATGATTTCCAATAAGTTGGTTGCTCGCTCCATTGTTCCGAAGAACAGAATCTTGGTCATTTTGCCCATGAGGCATGGTTTGCATGTGTCAAATGATTCATAATTGAGAGACTCTAAAAGTCCATCAGCATGGAGCTTCTTCATGCGCTTGACACCAATGTGACCAAGGCGGCAGTGCCACAAGTATGTGGGACTATCGTTAGCAACCTTACATCTTTTGGTATTCACACTATGAATATGTGTAACATTACATTCGAGATTCATTAAGAATAAACCATTGACCAGCGGGGCATGACCATAAAACATATCTCTCATATAAATAGAACAACCATTATTCTTGGATTTAAATGAGTAGCCATCTCGCATTAAACGAGATCCAGATACAATGTTCATGCTCAAAGCTAGCACTAAATAATAATTATTGAGGTTTAAAACTAATCCCGTAGGTAAATGTAGAGGTAGCGTGCCGACAGCGATCACATCAACCTTGGAACCATTCCCGACGCGCATCGTCACCTCGTCCTTCGCCAGTCTCCGCTTATTCTGCAGCTCCTTCTTTGAGTTACAAATATGAGCAACGACACCGGTATCAAATACCGAGGAGCTACTACGAGTACTAGTAAGGTACACATCAATTACATGTATATCACATATACGTTTAGTGTTGCCGGCCTTCTTGTCCGCTAAGTATTTGGGGCAGTTCCGCTTCCAGTGACCACTTCCCTTGCAATAAAAGCACTCAGTCTCAGGCTTGGGTCCATTCTTTGACTTCTTCCCTGCAACTGGCTTACCGGGCGCGGCAACTCCCTTGCTGTCCTTATTGAAGTTCTTCTTACCCTTGCCTTTCTTGAATTAGTGGTTTTATTCACCATCAACACTTGATGTTCCTTTTTGATCTCTACCTCCGCTGATTTCAGCATTGAATATACCTCAGGAATGGTCTTTTCCATCCCCTGCATATTGAAGTTCATCACAAAGCTCTTGTAGCTCGGTGGAAGCGACTGAAGGATTTTGTCAATAACCGCGTCATCCGGGAGATTAACTCCCAGCTGAGTCAAGCGGTTGTGTAACCCACACATTTTGAGTATGTGCTCACTGACAGAACTATTTTCCTCCATCTTACAACTGAAGAACTTGTCGGAGACTTCATATCTCTCGACCCGGGCATGAGCTTGGAAAACCATTTTCAGCTCTTCGAACATCTCATATGCTCCGTGTTGCTCAAAACGCTTTTGGAGCCCCGGTTCTAAGCTGTAAAGCATGCCGCACTAAACGAGGGAGTAACCATCAGCACGAGACTGCCAAGCGATCATAACATCTTGGTTCTCCGGGATGAGTGCTTCACCTAGCGGTCCTTCTAGGACATAATCTTGCTTTGCAGCTATGAGGATGATCCTCAGGTTCCGGACCGAGTCCATATAGTTGCTGCCATGATCTTTTAGCTTGGTTTTCTCTAGGAACGCATTGAAGTTGAGGTGGACATGAGCGTTGGCCATTTGATCTACAATACATTTTGTAAAGATTTTAGACTAAGTTCATGATAATTAAGTTCATCTAATCAAATTATTTAATGAACTCCCACTAAGATTAGACATCCCTCTAGTCATCTAAGTGATACATGATCCGAGTCGACTAGGTCGTGTACGATCATCACGTGAGACGGACTAGTCATCATCGGTGAACATCTCCATGTTGATCGTATCTTCCATACGACTCATGTTCGACCTTTCGGTCTCTTGTGTTCCGAGGCCATGTCTGTACATGCTAGGCTCGTCAAGTTAACCTAAGTGTTTATGCATGTGTAAATCTATCTTACACCCGTTGTATGTGAACGTTAGAATCTATCACACCCGATCATCACGTGGTGCTTAGAAACAACGAACTTTCGCAACGGCGCACAGTTAGGGGGAACACTTCTTGAAATTATTATGAGGGATCATCTTATTTACTACCGTCGTTCTAAGTAAACAAGATGCAAAAACATGATAAACATCACATGCAATCAAATAGTGACATGATATGGCCAATATCATATAGCTGCTTTGATCTCCATCTTCGGGGCTCCATGATCATCTTCGTCACCGGCATGACACCATGATCTCCATCATCATGATCTCCATCATCGTGTCTCCATGAAGTTGCTCACCAACTATTACTTCTACTACTATGGCTGACGGTTTAGCAATAAAGTAAAGTAATTACATGGCGTGTAATCATTGACACGCATGTCATACAATAATTAAGACAACTCCTATGGCTCCTGTCGGTTGTCATACTCATCGACATGCAAGTCGTGATTCCTATTACAAGAACATGATCTCATACATCACATATATATCATTCATCACAACTTTTGGCCATATCACATCACAAGGCACATGCTGCAAAAACAAGTTAGACGTCCTCTAATTGTTGTTGCATGTTTTTACGTGGCTACAATAGGGTTCTAGCAAGAACGTTTTCTTACCTACGTGAAAGCCACAACGTGATATGCCAACTTCTATTTACCCTTCATAAGGACCCTTTTCATCGAATCCGCTCCAACTAAAGTGGGAGAGACAGACACCCACTAGCCACCTTATGCAACTAGTGCATGTCAGTCGGTGGAACCTGTCTCACGTAAGCGTACGTGTAAGGTCGGTCCGGGCCGCTTCATCCCACGATGCCGCCAAAGCAAAATAAGACTAGTAGTGGCAAGAAAGTTGACAACATCTACGCCCACAAAAAAATGTGTTCTACTCGTGCAAAGAGAACTACGCATAGACCTGGCTCATGATGCCACTGTTGGGGAACGTTGCAGAAAATAAATTTTTTTCTACGCTTTCACCAAGATCAATCTATGAGTTCATCTAGCAACGAGAGAGAGGAGTGCATCTACATACCCTTGTAGATCGCGAGCGGAAGCGTTCAAGAGAACGGGGTTGAGGGAGTCGTACTCGTCGTGATCCAAATCACCGATGATCCTAGTGCTGAATGGACAACACCTCCGTGTTCAACACACGTATGGTTGGGAAGACGTCTCCTCCTTCTTGATCCAGCAAGGGGGAAGGAGAGGTTGATAAAGATCCAGCAGCACGACGGCGTGGTGGTGGATGCAGCAGCGATCTCGGTAGGGCTTCACCAAGCTTCTACGAGAGGGAGAGGTGTAGTAGGGGGAGAGGGAGGTGCCAAGAGCATGGGTGCGGCTGCCCTCCCTCCCACCTCTTTATATAGGCCCCTAGGGGGGGGGGGGCGCCGGCCCTAGGAGATGCAATCTCCAAGGAGGGGGGGCGGCGGCCAAGGGGGTGGCTTGCCCCCCAAGCCAAGTGGAGGCACCCCCACCCCTAGGGTTTCCAACCCTAGGCGTAGGGGGGCAAGCACCAGGGGCTGGTTCCCCTCCTACTTCAGCCCATGGGGTCCTCCGGGATAGGTGGCCCCACCCGGTGGACCCCCCAGGACCCTTCTGGTGGTCCCGGTACAATACAGGTGACCCCCGAAACTTTCCCGATGGCCAAAACTTGACTTCCTATATATAATTATTTACCTCTGGACCATTCCGAAACTCCTCTGACGTCCAGGATCTCATCCGGGACTCCGAACAACTTTCGGGTTACTGCATACTAATATCTCTACAACCCTAGCGTCATCGAACCTTAAGTGTGTAGACCCTACGGGTTCGGGAGACATGCAGACATGACCAAGATGCCTCTCCAGTCAATAACCAACAGCGGGATCTGGATACCCATGTTGGCTCCCACATGCTCCTCGATGATCTCATTGGATGAGCCATGATGTCGAGTATTCAATCAATCCCGTATACAATTCCCTTTGTCAATAGGTATGTTACTTGCTCGAGATTCGATCGTCGGTATCCCAATACCTCGTTTAATCTCGTTACTGGCAAGTCACTCTACTCGTACCGTAATGCATGATCCCGTGACCAGACACTTGGTCACATTGAGCTCATTATGATGATGCATTAACGAGTGGGCCCAGAGATACCTCTCCGTCATACAGAGTGATAAATCCCAGTCTCGATTCGTGCCAACCCAACAGACACTTTCGGAGATACCCGTAGTGAACCTTTATAGTCACCCAGTAACGTTGTGATGTTTGGCACACCCAAAGCACTCCTACGGTATCCGGGAGTTGCACAATCTCATGGTCTAAGGAAATAATACTTGACATTTGGAAAAGATCTAGCTAAACGAACTACACGATCTTTGAGCTATGCTTAGGATTGGGTCTTGTCCATCACATCATTCTCCTAATGATGTGATCCCGTTATCAATGACATCCAATGCCCATAGTCAGGAAACCATGACTATCTGTTGATCAACGAGCTAGTCAACTAGAGGCTTACTAGGGACATGTTGTGGTCTATGTATTCACACGTGTATTACGATTTCCGGATAACACAATTATAGCATGAATAACAAACAATTATCATGAACAAAGAAATATAATAATAACCATTTTATTATTGCCTCTAGGGCATATTTCCAATAGGTCACCCTTGACGAAAGCACTTCTGTGACGCGCGATTTATCGTCATGGAAGTGGACACTTCCGTGATGATAATTTTGGTAATGTCATGGAACACTTCTACGACAGCACAGGTATGACTATCTTGATTCTTTCATAAATTTGTCATGGATGTACATGCATGACAAAAAACGCGACCTACTGTGACAAACACATATCATCACGGAAGTGTATTTTTTTGTAGTGAAGAGATTCAAGTGGAGTGATTTCAAGCCGGCGTCAACTCCAATGCCTACCAAATGCCAACTTGACAGTGATGCCAATGGTAGAGTAGTGGATCAAAAGGTATATCGCTCTATGATTGGCTCCTTGCTTTACCTTTGTGCATTATGTTGATGAGTAATTGTGCTCTAGTAAGAATATTGGTGTTAAGGTTTGTGATTCCCTATGCATACACTAAAGTCAATAGTCATGCAATGAAAATTATATCCTACTTGTGGTGCATTATTCGATGTTAATTATGCTTAATGCTTGCTTATGAAATTATTCGTTTCTTGGTTGGTCGCTTCTCAATCTTTTTGCTAGCCTTCATTTTGCACCAAGTATGACCTCTACTTGTGCATCCAAAATCCTTTAAACCAGTTTACCACCTAAGTCCACTATATCTACCTATATGCGGTATTATTTTGCCGTTCTAAGCAAATTTGCATGTGCCATCTCTAATTTTCAAAATAAACTTCTCTTTTGTGTGTTTGTTTCGCTCGCGGAACGGTAACGGGTGGCTAATATTTTCCATGCTGGATGTGTTATTCTCACGATGAGTGTTTATTCACTTGTCACTACACGAGAGTAAGGCAAAGGTTTTAGGGATGCCCAGTCCCAAAATGCAAAAATGAATTTACTTTATGTTGTCAAATAATAAATTCCTTGGAAAGTGTTGGTATGGAGGGCAACCGTGGATACGACTAACCATGGAAAGCGAAAGTATGGTGGAAAAAGGAATAAACTTTATTTTTTGTTGGGGAACCGCCTACGATATATCTAGCATGGAAAGTGTTGGGAACTCTGAGTCGTTTTCGTTGGTGGGATGGATACACCTCCCAAAATGTTTTTATCTCTAATTTTTCGCTTTGAGCTCTGGCACCTCTACAAATCCCTACTCCCCTCTGCGAAGGGCCTTTCTTTTACTTTATGCAATTTTTATTTTTGAAATTGAGTCTCCATCCTCTCTTATATAAGCACCAACTAGGAGGCAATATGATCGTACTTAAGTATTGGGTGTAGCTAATATTCGAGTGTTTTTCATGAATGGATCAATGTTTGAGCATGATGGGCTTGGGATAACTTCATTGATATTTTGAAAGACATGGTTGCTTGTTGATATGCTTGAGTATCTAAATTATTATGTCAAAATTAGACTATTGCTTTGAATCACATAAAAGTCCAAATGTCCATGCTATAAATAAAAGAATATGATATGACATGATAAATAACACTCCACATCAAGAATTCTATTTTTATCACTTACCTACTCGAGGACGAGCAGAAGTTAAGCTTGGGGATGCTGATACGTCTCCAACGTATCTATACTTTTTGATTATTACATGTTGTTTTATTATCAATCTTGGATGTTTTATAATCATTTTATAGTCATTTTATATCATTTTTTGGTACTAACCTATTGACATAGTGCCAAGTGCCAGTTGTTGTTTTCTGCATGTTTTTTACATCGCAGGAAATCAATATCAGACATAGTCCAAATGCCTTGAAACTTTACGATGATTTTTATGGACCAAAAGGAAGAAGTTGGGCCCTGGTTGCACCTGGGGGGAGTCTCGAGGAGGGGAGAACCCACCAGAGCGCGCCAGGAGGCCCAAGCGCGCCCCGGTGGGTTGTGCCCACCTCGGGTGCCCCCGGGACCACCTCTTTGCTCTATAAATACACCAATATTCCAGAAACCCTAGGGGAGTCGACGAAATATTGATCCAACTGCCGTAGAATCTAGAACCACCAGATCCAATCTAGACACCATCACGGAGGGGTTCACTACTTCCATTGGTGCCTCTCTGATGATGCGTGAGTAGTTCTTTGTAGACCTTCGGGTCCGAAGTTAGTAGCTAGATGGCTTTCTCTCTCTCACTGAATTCTAATACAATGGTCTCTTGGAGATGCATATGATGTAACTCTTTTTGTGGTGTGTTTGTTGAGATCCGATGAACTTCGAGTTTATGATCTGTTATATATTTTTATATCCATGAAAGTTATTTGAGTTTCTTTGATCTCTTATATGCATGATCTCTTATAGCCTCGTATTTCTTCTCCCATATTTGGGTTTTGTTTGCCAACTTGATCTATTTATCTTGCAATGGGAAGAGGTGCCCGGTAGTGGGTTTGATCTTACGGTGCTTGATCCCAATGACAGAAAGGGAACCGACAAGTATGTATCGTTGCCAGTAGGGATAAAAAGATGGGATCTATATCTATGCAATAGATAAACGGATCTTGTCTACAACATGTCATCGTTCTTATTGCATTACTCCGTTTTTCCATGAACTTAATACACTAGATGCATGCTGGATAGCGGTCGATGTGTGGAGTAATAGTAGTAGATGTAGGCAGGAGTCGTTCTACTAATCTTTGGCGTGATGCCTATGTAATCATCATTGCCTGGATATCGTCATAATTATTTGAAGTTCTATCAATTGCCCAACAGTAATTCGTTTACCCACCGTTTGCTATCTTTCTCGAGAGAAGCCTGTCGGTGTCAAGACCGGCGGATCTCGGGTAGGGGGTCCCGAACTGTGCATCTAAGGCTAATGGTAACAGGAGGCCGGGGGCACGATGTTTTACCCAGGTTCGGGCCCTCTTGATGGAGGTAATACCCTACTTCCTGCTTGATTGATCTTGATGATATGAGTATTACAAGAGTTGATCTACCACGAGATGTAGAGCCTAAACCCTAGGAGCTAGCCTATGATTATGATTGTTCTTCCCTACGAATCAAACCCTTCGGTTTATATAGACAACGGAGGAGGCTAGGGTTACACAGAGTCGGTTATAAAGAAGGAGATCTAACATCCGAATCGCCAAGCTTGTCTTCCACGCAAAGGAGAGCCCCATCCGGAGACGGGACGAAGTCTTGAATCTTGTATCTTCATAGTCCAATAGTCCGGCCAAAGTATATAGTCCCGCTGTCTGGATACCCCCTAATCCAGGACTCCCTCAGTAGCCCCTGAACCAGGCTTCAATGACAATGAGTCCGGCACGCAGATTGTCTTCGGCATTGCAAGGCGGGTTCCATCTCCGAATACTCCAAGGTAGATTAAGGATCGTGTCCAGCTCCACAAGATAATTTCCACACACCACTATAGAGAGCACGATACTTTACAAATCTAATCTGCTAACAATTTTTCACGGTGTGCCCTTACACCGCGGCCTGGCTTAATACGAACCGTTTTTTCTCAGCCTACCACGACACGCACTACAAGGCGGTTTTATTGGCACGCCTCGTCGAAGCAGAGATAGTGTCCCCCTTATTGCGGGATTCCCATCAATACGGGTGCGGGAAACCCCACTACGCCTGTTGGTATGACTCCGTGTTTTTAGGCAAGTCCCAAACGGTTACGTTGAGGACGCTTGATATTCACCCCCTTTATAGAGGGGCCGAGGCCTATCCCTCTTCCCTACCACGCTTGCGCCTTTCCGCATCTTGAGTTCCAACACCCGAAGCTCAAGCTTAGGCACTTCAGATCTCCAAGCATGTCCGGATCCAACCTTCAAGGCCGGTGGATGGCCTCCTCTGTCACAGAGGCTAGATATCTGACCGCCGACGTCAAGCACGGGCTTCCCGCTCTAGGGCAGGTCATCCCCACTCCCGGGCCCAACGAGAGCGTTGTATTCATTTCTCACTTCCTCCGAGGCTTAGGCTTCACCCTTGATCCCTTCGTGAGAGGGCTCATGTTTTATTACGGGCTAGATTTTCATGATCTAGCTCCGGACTCCATCCTTCACATCTCGTCATTTATCGTTGTGTGCGAAGCCTTCCTCCACATCACCCCACACTTCGGCTTATGGCTCAAGACCTTCAATGTAAAGCCGAAGGTGATCGAGGGGCAACACGCGGAGGGCGGGGGTGCTGCAATAAGCAGAAATGCGGATGCCCCATGGCCAGAGGGCTTCTTCCCGGAGGTGTCCGATCTATGGCAGCAGAGGTGGTTCTACGTCATGGCTCCCAGAGGCACAAAGTGGGCGGTGCTAATGACGTCGTGGGACAATGTGGGACTGGACTGGGGGCCTGCTAATGACGTACCGACATTGCAGAGCTGCATTCGGGAGCTTCTTGAGAGGGACATCAGCCTTGTTAGCATAATTCAGGTAATGCTAGTTCGACGGATCCTGCCGTGCAAACGCCGGCCTCTCCGGATGTGGGAGTTCAACCCAGAAGGTCCGCAAACTATTTAGCACTTCTTCAACATGACGCTCGAAGGGATGTAAGGTTATTGTTCGGACCACAAATAAAGTGTCCAGACACCACCGAGGATGCGGGCCTGAGCTGCAATCGCCCAGATACCCAAGTAAGTATCCCTAAAACCGAACACTTCGCTTATATTTATCACAACATTTTCTGAAAACTATCCGCGGCCAGGATTGGCTCAGCAAGGCGGAGAGGATCAGGTGTGCGGCCCCCCTTCCCGAAGGCTCACCTAGTCCTGCAATAGCCAGGATGCTCAGGCGTGCGCTAAGTCAAGTGCCCTCGGGGAATGACAAAGGGAAGTATAGAGAAGCAGAGCTTCACACATTGCACATCCAAACCGGGGGAATTACCGTCTCCACGAAGGAGGAGAGCCGGGAAGGGGAATCTAAGGTCTCCTCCCTCAGTGGGAAGAAGAGGGCCGCCTTCGAAGACTTGGAAGCGGAGGCGCCTAGACAAGGGAAGAAAACTTCACCAGGGGGCCCTGCCCCGGAGGGTATTCTCACCGTGCCATGCCCGCAAATGGGCCAGCCCTCCACCAAGCTGTAAGTTAATCGTAAATACAAAGCTACTGCTTCATCCTCCGAGAATAATAACCAGGATCCATCCTTTGCAGTCCGACTAGTAGCTCTTCTCGACAGAGTTCATCTTCGGGGGATCTTCTTCCGGAGATGATGGAGAGTGAAACCCCACCTGCCTCTCCGCCCATGGGGCGGGCGACCCCGAGGTGTCGTCACGGAGGATTCCATATTCGCCGAGGCCAGAAGCTAACACTTCGGCCGCCCTGAGCCCGAAGCATTCGGCTCCCAGGGGGGCAATAAGAAGGGTCCGGTACAGGCCGGCGACTGGCCAGACACGCTGACGGGCCTTCTGGAGCAAGTTGCTCTCTCGGAGGATCACCGTACGTTAATGGGCATGGTGTTTGAGAAGATTTCATCCGCCACAAGCGGGTTGAATGAAGCTTTTACGAGCCTGCTCAAAGGCTTTGAGGTACGTAATGAAATACATAATTTTTCAGTTGTATCGCACGCGCTAGGTGTGCTCCGTATAGATAGTAGCCCCTGAGACTCTAGTTGCCAGCCCTAGGCGGCAAACAGAGGATCACACTTTCAAGTAATGATCGCACTGCATTCATGCGCATGTGATTAGGGGTCCGGCGATAGACCGGACCACTGAATTCACTGAACTGAGGCGACAGATTGATGTGGTGGACGCCGACATCGCGCTTGTAAATGAGCGGCTTGACGAGTCACAGAGTATGTGCTCTTTTTTCCTCATTTGTTATAGGAAATATTAAAGGGAGCAAAATGTTAATGTGATATGCTTTGGCTGTAGGCGGAGCTGCTGCCATGGAGGCCCTGAGGGCGGAACTTGCCCTAGCCAGGGAACAAGCCCGGGCTAGCAATCCGGCTGCCCTAAAGGCGGCGAAGATTTGAGAGCTGAACAGGCTGCTCATCGCTGAAGCGAAGATAAAAAAGCCGAGATGGCTGTGGAGCTGAGAGACGCCGCCGGCCGGTATGAGCTCCTTGAAAAGGATAATCAGGTGAAGTCGGCTGACCTGAAGAAGGCCCTTGATGCAGCCAAGGAGACGCGTTCCGAAATTAGGGATGCGCGGGAGGAGTTTTGACAGGCCGGAGAAATTGCAGCTGGAAACCCTATTTGTTGCTGATGAAGTTCTTAGATCCAAAGTATGCTCCTGTGGATCGGCTCTGGAGAGCTACAGACGCGTATGCGGATCTGGCAAAAAGTATGGCTGATGCGACCAAGTTTTTCAAGGATCAAAAAGATAGTGAAGTAGAAAGGCTGTTCTGGTCGCAATTCAGTGCTCCAACGTGCCCGTTGCCATTGAGTGAAAGGATGGCCGCTGTGGCCGAGATCCATAGATTGTCCGGTCTTGCAATGAGGTCTATAATAGACCATCTATGGCTGAAGGGACCAAGGCCGGACAATTATTTTGGTTTAGTGCAACAATTCCTTGGCGCCGTATCACAAATCGATGCCATGAAGAGGTCGATGTGCATAGAGGGTGCGCGGATGGCTCTTGCCCGCGTTAAAACATATTGGGCGGATATGGAGGCCACCATCACTGCAACCCAGAATCCGGTAGGAAGCCAGGATCCAGCCGAGCACTATTTTGAGCAGGTAACAGAAGGTGCTCGTTTAATAGAGGCTCAATGCTCGAAGAGTGTCATGTTCGAGTGACAAGTCGTTCAATTGTAAAAACAATTCTACTTTAATTATAGAGGCTATGTTTATACTTTTGCCCGAAAATGTTATTGTGCCTCCTGTGCGGCCGTTTGATGTATATATATAACCTGAAAGTTAGCAGTCGTTGGCTTTAGCCCCCACACATACAATGCGGGGGTGTTCGCAAAAATGTGCGTAATCACACTTGATCCAACGTCTTGGTCCATTAAGGAGGTGATCGCCCGTCGAACTAGGCAACCGGACTATATAGCTTTAACACTTTCACTTAGCCATAGGAGTTTGACGGTGGGGCTACTATGTAGCCCCAGGTACCTTCGCGTGCATCCGGATACAGGCGCGGAGGAATCCCGAAGATTCCGATGAGTCCTCGAGTGGTTGACCAGTCTCTTGCTATATCATGACAGTCAGTTTTCGGCTTTCTCTACTGAGGTGCTCATCCGGAATAACCAGGGCACAATCGCAGTAGTTCTCCTTTGGCCGCCTTAGCTGATAGAAATGGAACGTAAGGCAGCAAACCCAGGAGCCGGACAAACCCAACATTTGACCAAAGACATGATTCGGAGCTGATGCATATAAGGCCAAACTCGCGACGCCGAACACTCCCGAAGGTATTCAGATTTTATAACGTATACTGGGATGAGTAGCGCCCTTGATTATGAACCTTGTATTTCCAGGTACGTGCGTTAGTCTGTCGTGGCGAAATGCCAATAACGCCAGTATCCCATGTGGGTGTATTGACTACCCATGGGATGTCAAGCAACAAGAGACAATAAAGAAGGTTTACACAGGGGCTTAATCTAAAGATAAACCTTTGAGCGGGGCCCTGCTACATGTCTGCGCCTTTGTCTCCATTGTGCCGTGTCCTGGGAGGGTGTCGCACGAATGGTGTCTGTAAAAAGGAAACTCATGTAAAAGAGTATGGCGTAAGCGTGCGGAGAGTTGGTTATTATCAATGGATAGTAGAAGTGTGAGACATTGGCATGTTAATAAGGTCAAGCCAAAGGGTGGGCTTTATTGCATGGTTGCAGCCCGTGATGCCCTCTATGGGGGTACATGTATAGCACCTAGCTCAGGATTATCTAGGCTGTTACCGATGGTGGTGCGCCAGACTCGTCTAACCGTGTCCGTGGTCTTAACGACCGATCATGCATTCTGATAGGAGAGGCCGCTTAGTGTCCGGCTGCTAGAGCCGCCACATACTCTTCCGAATGTAAGGAACGCTCTGTGTTTCCGCTAACAGTGATGACGCCACGTGGACCGGGCATCTTGAGTTTAAGGTAGGCGTAGTGCGGTACTGCGTTGAAGCGAGTGAAGGCCGTTCTTCCGAGTAATGCATGATAACCACTTTGGAAGGGAGCGATGTGGAAGAGTAATTCTTCGCTTCTGAAGTTATCGAGAGAACCGAATGTCACCTCTAATACGAGGGAGCCCCTATAGTGGGCCTCAACGCCTGGTATCACTCCTTTAAAGGTGGTGTTACTTTGGCTGATTCTGGATGGGTCTATCCCCATCTTGCGGATAGTGTCCTGATATATTAGATTGAGACTACTGCCGCCGTCCATGAGGACACGAGTGAGATGGTATCCCTCGATTATTGGGTCGAGCACCAAGGCAGCCAATCCTCCGTGCCAGATACTAGTTGGGTGGTCCCTGTGATCAAAAGTGATCGGGCACGCCGACCAGGGGTTGAGTTTGGGGGCAACGGGCTCTACAGCGTATACATCTCTGAGCGCGCGTTTGCACCTTCTCTTTGGTATGTGAGTCGCGTAGATCATGTGTACTGTTTTTACTTCTAGTGGGAATTTTTTTCTGTCCTCCAGTGTTCGGCTAGTGAGGCTCATCCTCGTCTTCGCTTGGTGTTTCCTTTCCCTTGTGTTCGGCATTTAACTTGCCGTCCTGCTTAAAGATCCATCATTCTCTATGAGTGTGGTTTGCAGGTTTTTCGGGGGTGCCATGAATTTGGCATAATCTGTCCAGGACTTTGTTCAGGCTGGACGGTCCCTCTTTGCTGCCTTTAAATGGCTTCTTTCGTTGACCGGGTCGAGAGCCCTTGAATCCGGTGTTGACCGCAGTGTTGTTCGGACTTTCTTCCTTTTTTTGACGCTTGTTTTTATTGCGCTGTGGCTTGCCATTGCCATCCCTAATTTCGGATGTGCCCGGGTCGCTGGTGCCTCTATGGGCCAACCAACTGTCCTCACCCGTGCAGAAGCGGGTCATAAGGCTTGTTAAGGCTGCCATTGTCCTCGGCTTTTCTTGGCCGAGGTGTCTGGCGAGCCACTCGTCTCGGATACTGTGCTTGAAGGCTGCTAGGGCTTCGGCATCCGGACAATTGGCAATTTGATTCTTCTTAGTGAGAAATCTGTTCCAAAGCTTATGGGCGGACTCTCCGGGCTGTTGTATTATGTGACTTAAATCGTCAGCGTCCGGAGGTCGGACATAGGTCCCTTGAAATTTGGCCCTGAAAGCGTCCTCAAGTTCTTCCCAACTTCCGATTGAATTTTTGGGGAGGCTTTTCAACCAGTGCTGAGCTGGCCCCTTCAACTTGAGGGGAAGGTATTTGATGGCATGGAGGTCGTCCCCATGAGCCATGTGGATATGAAGGATAAAATCCGCAATCCAGACCCCAGGGTTTGTCGTTTCGTCATATGCCTCTATGTTCACGGGTTTGAATCCCTATGGAAATTCGTGATCCAGTACCTCTTCGGTGAAGCACAGAGGGTGCACAACCCCTCTGTATCCGGTGGCATGCTGTCGACTATTGTTGTGTCCGATGTTGATTCCGAACTGGTATTCAACCAGTCTGATCGTTTTGGTGACCGTAATCCTGCGCCAGAGCATGTTCTCTAGATCCATAGATGGACCTGGTCGCGCCGGCCTTTTTGTCCAGGAGCTCACGTAAATCATGTGCGTCGTCAGTAGCTGCTCTATCGCGGTCATGAAGTGGTTGGTCCAGCCTATTGGCCGTATTGTTCTTCGGCAGAATGGCCTCATCGTCGAATTCTGGCAGCAGCTTGCGCTTTGGGTAGCTCTTTGTGTGGCGATCGTCGCCATATTTTTCTTCAGTGTCTAGCACTTTATTCCATCTGCAGTTGAATGTTTCCTGCGCGGCCTTAAGCCTCTGCTTCTACTTGTTTAGGCTTCTCGCAGTGGCCATAAGCCTTCTGTGGAGGTTATCTCGTTCCAAACGTTTTTCCGGGATGATGAACGCATCGTCATCTGGATTGTAGTCTTCTCCGGAGGCAGGTTGATGAGTTCGACCCTCGGGATCGCTGTGATAGGGCGTCTGCTCCGGGCTATGTTCGGCGTGAACTGGCTCATCCTGCTCCATCGCTGGGTCCATATGGTCGTTTTTGCCTTTGGAGTTGACCGGGGTGTCAATTTTTCTAGCGTTGTTATCGCTATTTTTACTGTGGCTGGACTTAGAGCAACGCCTGCACCGTCGTTTTGGCTTTTGTTCGGGGGGGTTTATCCTCCGTTGTGTCCTTTTGTCGCCGTTGTCCTCATTAGGCGTGTCCACCATGTATATATCATATGATGAGGTGGCAGTCCAGCGCCCCGTGGGCGGTGGTTCCAAATCATCCCCTGCGCCGACGTCCATACCATCGGTGTCGTTGGAGTCGAAGTCAAGCATGTCTATTACGTCATCGACAGTGGCTATTAAGTGGGTGGTGGGTGGGCGGAGATTTTCTTCATTGTCCGAATCCACCTCGAGCCGGACATAGTTCGGCCAATAGTCCTCTGACAAAGAGAGAGAGACCTTAAAGAGTTTAGCACGTCACCAAAGGGTGGGTGCTGAAAGATATCCGAGGCGGTGAACTCCATGATTGGTGTCCAATCAGCTTCGATGGGTACGGATGCGCGCGGTCCTGGACCTACAGCCGGAAACAAGTCAGGGGGTCCGGTGACACAGACTTCCTTAGAGGTGGAGTCTGTCTTCGGCTCTACCACCGATGAGTATGCGGCCTCTGGGGAGGGGTCCATCCACTCGCCCTTGAACGACGCGATTTGCCCCGGATTTAGGTCCGGAGCTACTACAGGTGCGATATCCCGAATATTGTCTGACAGCAGATCTAAGCCGTGCTCGTCGTGATTGTTTGGCGCTCCTGACGTAGGCCCGAATCCGTCGAAGATCAAGTCTCCGTGGATATCGGCCGTGTAGTTCAAGTTTCCGAACCTGACCTGATGGCCAGGGGCGTAGTTGTTGATCTGCTCCAGTTGGCCAAGCGAATCGGCCCGCCGTGTGAAGCCGCCGAACATGAAGATCTGTCCGGGGAGAAAAGTCTCACCCTGGACCGCGTTATTGTTGATGATTGAAGGAGCCATCGAGCCTTGCTGCGACGACACAGAGGAACTCCCAATGAAAGCACCAATGTCGGTGTCAAAACCGGCAGATCTCGGGTAGGGGGTCCCGAACTGTGCGTCTAAGGCTAATGGTAACAGGATGCAGGGGACACGATGTTTTACCCAGGTTCGGGCCCTCTCGATGGAGGTAATACCCTACTTCCTGCTTGATTGATCTTGATGATATGAGTATTACAAGAGTTGATCTACCACGCGATTGTAGATGCTAAACCCTAGGAGCTAGCCTATGATTATGATTGTTCTTCCCTATGGATCAAACCCTCTGGTTTATATAGACACCAGAGGAGGCTAGGGTTACACAGAGTCGGTTACAAAGAAGGAGATCTAACATCTGAATCGCCAAGCTTGTCTTCCACGCAAAGGAGAGTCCCATTCGGACACGGGACGAAGTCTTGAGTCTTGTATCTTCATAGTCCAACAGTCCGGCCAAAGTATATAGTCCGGCTGTCCGGATACCCCCTAATCCAGGACTCCCTCAAAGCCATTAGTGAAACCTACGCCCCCCGGGTCTTCTTTCTCATATATTTGCCTTGCGATCTACTTTTTCCTTGCATTTATTTTTAGATCTATTAAACCAAAAATAAAAAAAATACCTTGCTGCAATTTATTCTATTTGTTTTATTTGGCGTTTGATCTATCAATCTACTACAAATTTACCTCACGTCCTTTGCCTATCTTGAGGCGCCGTACCCCGAAAGGGATTGACAACCCCTTTAACACGCCGGGTTGTAAGGTGTTGTTATTTGTGTGCAGGGGCTGTTTATGTTGTGTTGCTTGGTTCTCCTACTGGTTCGATAACCTTGGTTTCATATCTGAGGGAAATACCTATCGACGCTGTGCTGCATCATCCCTTCCTCTTTGGGGAAATAGCGACGTAGCTTCAAGCGACATCAAAAGGAATTTCTGGCGCCATTGCCGGGGAGGATCTTCAACATAACCTGGTTCCTAATCACAAATCTCATCCTCTTGCAATTTACATTATTCGCCATTTGCCTCTCGTTTTCCTCTCCCCCACTTCACAAAATTTTTCCATTTTATTCACCTTTCTTTTTTCGTTTGCCGTTTCTTGCGGGATCTGTTTTTGTGTGTGTTCTTCTTTGCACAATCATGATGCCTCAAATGAAATTATTATGATGTTCCTTACCCCAATATTTTTCTTTAAATTGAGAAAAGTACTAAGGAATACTTGAGTACACAATTTGAGCATAACGAGTACTTTACAGAAGAACTTAAGGAGCACTCTATTGCGCTAGATGCTATCATAAAACAACTTGATGATATTAGTAGAGAAGTTTGCAATCTCCAATCTAAGTATGCTTTTGCTGAAAGTTTGCTGGGAAAAATATACGATGCACAAGCTACGTTAGTAAATCAAATGGCTGCTAAACCAATCACGTTAGAAGACAAAAGTGATGAAGATCTTAAAATGATTGGTGTTTCTTCTATTGATTCCTTGTTTAGTAAAATTAAGATTGATGAAAAAGGTACTGGAGAAGAGTCAACTTTAGGTAGAAGGCGTCCCAATATTTCGGAGGGTGAAAACCTTGTTGAGAAAATTGGTAAAAGTGGGTTTGAAGAGGTCAAAACTTTAGCTAGTGATGTGCCCTCTCTTTTGGACAAAGACTTTAATTATGATAGTTGCTCTTTGATTGATTGTATTTCTTTGTGGCAATCCATGCTAAATTCACCCCAAGTTTGTGAACGAAATAACACTTTTACTAAACATATTGTTGATGCTATGATGAAAGCTTTGGAAGAAAAATTGGAATTAGAAGTTTCAATTCCTAGAAAATTGCATGATGAATGGGAACTTACAATAAAAGTCAAGATTAAAAATTATGAGTGTTTTTCTTTGTGTGACTTGGGTGCTAGTGTTTCTACAATTCCGAAATCTTTATGTGATGTGCTTGGCCTTACCAATCTTGAAGAATGCTCTTTGAATTTACACTTGGTGGATTCTACTATTAAGAAGCCTATGGGAAGAATTAATGATGTTCTTATTCTTACAAGTGGAAACTATGTGCCCATATATTTTATTGTTCTTGATATTGATTGCAATCCGTCTTGTCCAATTATTCTTGGTAGACCGTTTTTATGCACTATCGGTGCAGTGATTGATATGAAAGAAGGCAATATTAAGTTCCAATTTCTTTTGAGGAAGGGTATGGAACAATTTCCTATAACAAGAATTAAGCCACCATATGAATCAGTCATGAGGGCATCTTATGGATCTAGCACCAAAGATGACAAAACTTAGATCCTTGCTTTATGCCTAGCTAAGGGCGTAAAACTATAGCGCTTGTTAGGAGGCAACCCAATGAATAAAATTTATTTTTGATTTTTTGCTTTCTGTTCTTGTGTGTTAACACAATTATTCTACTGGTATGATTGTGTTTTTTGTGTTTCAATTAGTGTTTCTGCCAACTAAAGCCTTTAGGATCTTCTGGGGTGATAGTTGTTTGATCTTGCTGAAAAAGACAGAAACTTTGCGCTCACGAAAATATTTTTCATAAATCACAGAAAAGAGATATTTCCCTGATTCATTTTTAAGAAGATTAATATACAAATTACGCTGGTTTTCCTAATTTGGTAGAATTTTTGGAGTTCCAGAAGTATTCGAAAGTTCCAGATTACTACAGACTGTTCTGTTTTGACAGATTCTGCTTTCTTTGTGTTGTGTGCTTATTTTGATGGCTCTATGGTTTTATTTGATGAGTTTTTGCCATATAAAAGTTGGAATATAGTTGATATAATATAAAAATAAAATAAGAATTGGTTTTACACAACACATATAGTAGTGGTTTGCTTTCTTTTACTAACGGATCTCACAAGGGTTTTGTTGAGTTTTATGTGATTGAAGTTTTCAAGTTTTGGGTTATCTTACGATGGATGAAAGAAGGATAGAAGAGCCTAAGCTTGGGGATGACCCGGCATCCCAAGATATTATCCAAGAATGAGCAACCAACTAATCATGGGGATGCCCCCGAGTGGCATCCCCTCTTTCTTCTAATGACAATCGGTATTTTACTCGAGGCTATATTTTTATTCGTCACATGATATATGTTTTGCTTGGAGCGCCTTGCATGATATGTGTCTTTGCTTGTTTTATTTTGTGGTTTAAGTCATCAATCCTGGCTGGACACACCTATTTGAGAGATCCAAAATTATTTCATGACTTATTATAATTGCTCTCTATGCTTCACTTCAATTTTTATGAGCAATGGACTTGCTCTAGTGCTTCTTTTATATCTTTTTGAGCACGGTGTGCTTAGTATTTTTGAAAAATGCTCTCTTGGTTCACTTAAATTTATTTGAGAGTTAGTAAAATTTTGAAGAAATTATCTCTTGCTTCACTTAAATTATTTTGAGAGAAAGAAAATATGTTATGTTCATGATCTCCACTTATATTTGTTTGAGCTTATGAAAAGCAACACATGAAAATTAGTCCCAAAGTGATAGATATCCAAGAAGGATAAAGAAAGAAAGAAATATATGTCATGAAGATCATTGGAAAAAATAAACTTGATTCTTAGTAATAGTTTTGAGACATGATGATGTGATATGTGAGTTATGTTGATGAGTAATTGTGCTTTAGTAAGAATATTGGTGTTAAGGTTTGTGATTCCCTATGCATGCACGAAAGTCAATAATCAGGCAATGAAAATTATATCCTACTTGTGGTGCATTATTCAGTGTTAATTATGCTTCATGCTTGCTTATGAGATTATTCGTTTCTTGGTTGGTCGCTTCTCAATCTTTTTGCTAGCCTTCATTTTGCCCCAAATATGACCTCTATTTGTGCATCCAAAATCCTTTAAACCAGTCTTGCCACATGAGTCCACTATATCTACCTATATGCGGCATTCTTTTGCCATTCTAAGCAAATTTGCATGTGCCATCTCTCATTTTCAAAATAAACTTCTCTTTTGTGTGTTTGTTTCGCTCGCGGAACGGTAACGGGTGAGTAATATTTTCCATGTTGGATGTGTTATTCTTACGATGAGTGTTTATTCACTTGTCATTGCACGGGAATAAGGCAAAGGTTTTAGGGATGCCCAGTCCCGAAATGCAAAAATGAATTTACTTTATGTTGTCAAATAATAAATTCCTTGGAAAGTGTTGGTATGGAGGGCGACCGTGGATACGGCTAACCATGGAAAGTGAAAGTATGGTGGAAAAAGGAATAAACTTTATTTTCTGTTTGAGAACCGCCTATGATATATCTAGCATGGAAAGTGTTGGGAAATCTGTGTCGTTTTTGTTGGTGGGATGGATACACCTCAGAAAATGTTTTTATCTCTAATTTTTTGCTTTGAGCTCTGGCACCTCTACAGATCCCTACTTCCCTCTACGAAGGGCCTTTCTTTTACTTTATGCAATTTTTATTTTTGAAATTGAGTCTCCATCTTCTCTTATAAAAGCACCAACTAGGAGGCAATATGATCGTACTTAAGTATTGGGTGTAGCTAATATTCGAGTGTGTTTCATGAATGGATCAATGTTTGAGCATGAAGGGCTAGGGATAACTTGTTTTAGCATTGATATTTTGAAAGACATGGTTGCTTGTTGATATGCTTGAGTATCTAAACTATTATGTCAAAACTAGACTATTGCTTTGAATCACATAAAAGTCCAAATGCCAGTGCTATAAAGAAAAGAATATGATATGACATGATAAACAACACTCCACATCAAAAATTATGTTTTTATCACTTACCTACTCGAGGACGAGCAGGAGTTAAGCTTGGGGATGCTGATATGTCTCCGACGTATCTATACTTTTTGCTTATTCCATGCTATTTTATTATCAATTTTGGATGTTTTATATCATTTTTTGGTACTAACCTATTGACATAGTGCCAAGTGTCAGTTGCTGTTTTCTGCATGTTTTTTACATCGCAGGAAATCAATATCAGATGGAGTCCAAATGCCACGAAACTTTACAATGATGTTTTATGGACCAAAATGAAGAATTTGGGCCCTGGTTGCACCTGGGGGGAGTCCCGAGGAGGGGACAACCCACCAGGGCGTGCCAGGAGGCCCAGGCGCGCCTTGGTGGGTTGTGCCCACCTCAGGTGCCCCCCGGACCGCCTCTTTGCTCTATAAATACCCCAATATTCCAGAAACCCTAGGGGAGTCAATGAAATATTGATCCAGCCGCCGCAGAGTCCAGAACCACCAGATCCAATCTAGACACCATCATGGAGGGGGTTCACCACTTCCGTTGGTGCCTCTCCGATGATGCGTGAGTAGTTCTTTGTAGAACTTCGGGTCCATAGTTAGTAGCTAGATGGCTTTCTCTCTCTCGCTGAATTCTCAATACAATGGTCTCTTGGAGATCCATATGATGTAACTCTTTTTGCGGTGTGTTTGTTGGGATCCGATGAACTTTGAGTTTATGATCAGTTATATCTTTTTATATCCATGAAAGTTATTTGAGTTTCTTTGATCTCTTATAGCCTCATATTTCTTCTCCGATATTTGGGTTTTGTTTTGCCAACTTGATCTATTTATATTGCAATGGAAAGAGGTGCCCGGTAGTGGGTTCGATCTTACGGTGCTTGATCCCAGTGATAGAAATGGAACCGACACGTATGTATCATTGCTACTAGGGATAACAAGACGGGATCTATATCTACGCAATAGATAAACGGATCTTGTCTACATCATGTCATCGTTCTTATTGCATTACTCCGTTTTTCCATGAACTTAATACACTAGATGTATGCTGGATAGCGGTCGATGTGTGGAGTAATAGTAGTAGATGCAGGCATGAGTCGTTCTACTAATCTTGGACGTGATGCCTATGTAATGAACATTGCCTGGATATCGTCATAATTATTTGAAGTTCTATCTATTGCCCAGCAGTAATTTTTTTACCCACCGTTTTCTATCTTTCTCGAGAGAAGCCACCACTACTAGGGAAAACCTTATACGCAGAATCTTAGCAGCAGCTCGGTTTAAAAACAAATGCTACTGCTAATTAGCAGTAGCGAGCTTGAAGAAAGCTCGCTACTAATAACGCGGTAGCAGTAGTGCTCTAGGTGAAACAAGCACTACTACTATAATTGCCACGGCGTTGCCTCCAGGCTAGATATAGTAGTAGTGCCCTTCCCTGGACGCGCTACTGCTAAAGTACTTAGTAGCAGCGTTTTTATTGAAAACGCGCTACTGCTAAGTATGTTAGCTATAGCGCGTTTGCTAAAGTGCGCTACTGCTAGTTCCACTTAACCACCCGCGGGCTCAAAATTTTGCTAAGTCCTCCTCCCCCCTGTTCCCCTACTTCTCCGTCGTTGCCGCCCAAGCCTGTCCTCACCGCCACCGCCCGAGGCCGCCCTCAACCTCACCGCCGCCGCCCACCGCCTCTCTCGACCTCACCGTCGCCGCCCTCGACCTCATCGACGCCACCAGAGCCCGGCCAGCACCGCCGCCTCCCAATTCCGAGCTCGCCCTTGCCGCCCCTACCTCTCCGTCGCCGAGCACCTCCCCACCACCGTCTCTCCCCTCTCTGTAAGCCCCCATCGAAAGGATCGAGAAGAGGTGTCTAGAGGGGGGGGGGTGAAAAGTTGCAGTTTTTAATTTCTTTAAGTTGAAGTGGAGTTTTGTCACAAGTTTAACATTCACAATACATATCAAGCAAGCATGCAAAGAGTATATGGGCAGCGGAAAGTAAAGCATGCAACTTGCAAGAATGTCAAGGGATGGGATTGGAGTGTGCAAACGCAATTGGAGACACGGATGTTTTTGTCATGGTTCCGATAGGTGGTGCTATCGTACATCCACGTTGATGGAGACTTCAACCCACGAAGGGTAACGGCTGCGCGAGTCCACGGAAGGCTCCACCCACGAAGGGTCCACGAAGAAGCAACCTTGTCTATCCCACCATGGTCGTGGCCCACGAAGGACTTGCCTCACTAGGGTAGATCTTCATGAAGTAGGCGATCTCCTTGCCCTTACAAACTCCTTGGTTCAACTCCACAATCTTGTGGGAGGCTCCCAAGTGACACCTAGCCAATCTAGGAGACACCACTCTCCAAGAAGTAACAAATGGTGTGTTGATGATGAACTCCTTGCTCTTGTGCTTCAAATGATAGTCTCCCCAACACTCAACTCTCTCTCACGGGATTTGGATTTGGTGGAAAGAAGATTTGAGTGGAAAGCAACTTGGGGAAGGCCAAGATCTAGATTCATATGGTAGGAATGGAATATCTTGGCCTCAACACAAGTGTAGGTGGTTCTCTCTCAGAAAATGTATGCTGGAAGTGTAGGCATGTTCTGATGGCTCTCTCCACGAATGAAGAGTGGGTAGAGGGGTATATATAGACTCCACACAAAATCTAACCGTTACACACAACTTGCCAATCTCGGTGGTACCGAATCGTCAAACTCGGTCGGACCGATTTAGCAAATAATGTGACCGTTAGGATTTTCGGTGGGACCGATATGCAACTCGGTAGGACCGATATGGTTAGGGTTAGGGCATAACTAATCTTGGTGATACCGATTACTCAAACTCGGTGGGACCAATTTTGGTAATAAGCTAACCAGAGAGTTGGTCAGGCAAACTCGGTGGGACCGATTCGCTCATTTCGGTGAGACCAAAATGTTACGAAGAGGAACAGAGAGTTTGCATTGTAATCTCGGTAGGACCGATTACACAAACTCGGTGGGACCAATTTTGGTAATAGATACATACAGAGAGATTACAATCCCATCTCGGTGAGACTGAGATCCGTATCGGCGAGACCGATTTGCCTAGGGTTTGTGGCGGTGGCTATGACATCTGAACTCAGTGGCACCGGATAGAAAGAATCGGTGGGGCCGAGTTTGACTTTTGGTTTAGGTCATATGTGGATATGAGAAGGTAGTTGAGGGCTTTGGAGCATATCACTAAGCACTTTGAGCAAGCAAGCCATTAAGCAACACCTCATCCCCTCTTGATAGTATTGGCTTTTCCTATAGACTCAATGTGATCTTGGATCAATAAAATAGAAAGAGTAGAGTCTTGTGCTTGGAGCTTGAGCCAATCCTTTGTCCTTAGCATCTCGAAGGGGTTCCACATCCTCTAGTCCATGCCATTCCATTTTCGAACTTATCTAAAACATACTAGGTAAAAGTGTTGGTCCAACAAGAGATATGTTGACATTAATTACCAAAACCATCCAGGGAGCACTTGTGCTTTCAACCCCACCCCTCCCCCCTTTCTCTCTGCTTAGTTAGTACTAGATGTTTTTTAGTAGTAGTAGATGTTAATTTAGGGTTCATAGATAATGATTTTTAGTAGTAGTAGATGTTAATTAGTAGTAGTGATGGTTAATGGTAGATGTTTTTTACTATTGTATAATGTAGTTTTTTTACTGTTTTTAGTAAGTGTTTAAAATAATTACTAAGTAAATTAATAAACTAGTTGAACTAGTTTAGTTTTAGTTGAACTAGTTTAGTAAGTAAAATAATAAACTAGTTGAACTAGTTGAATTAATAGAACTAATGTATTTTTTGTAAGATAATTAATATAACTAGTTGCACTACTTCATTTTTAGAAAGAACTAGTTTTTTTTCTATTTATAGTAAGTTTATATTTAGTAAGAACTAGTTGAATTAATAGAACTAGTTGAACATGTCATATTTGTTGTTATTTTTCTAGTTTAAGCAATTATTCAGGATGTATTAGTGATAACTTATAGGGTTTTTGCTTTTGCAGAAATCAAGGAGCCCCTCCATCATCCCCGCCATCGTCCCTGTCACCGACCCCCTCCGACCTCGAGGTGAGACCAGCCAAATCTCCATCTATATCTTGTGTTGCTCAAATAGGATATGTGGTTGCCCAAGTGGCCGGTCATGTTCAGGTTACACCTCCGAGTGGCCTATGTTTTGCCGGAGTGTTGATTAATTTCCGTTCTGGCAAATTTCAGGCGCTCGATATGTCCTTTATTAGCAAAGGTCATGCCGGATTTTTCCGTGAATTCTGGCATGACTTGTGCTAGAATATGTAGGAAATATCGAGTGGCCTGGATTTTCTTGAAAAATAATGATCTAATTTAGGTTTTTTAGTACATATATTTAATGGTACAAGTTTAATCTTTGAATTATGAACGTAGGAAATGTCGTACTTGGACGACGAAAGTCTCCTGGAGGAGTGCAGCTGGTGCCACGACGACCGAGGTCTGTGCGACAGGTTCTTTCAGTTGGACGAAGATCGGCGCTTCAGCATTAAACTCGAGGAGACCTTCGATGTTGAAACGGTACGCAACGACGATAAGTGTTTTTTTCGTAATTAAGCATGACTTCAACTATTTCAACGTCTAATTTTCATCTTTTATAGTTCGACTAGCTTATCCCATGCCATGCAAGACGCTATGTCTTGGAGAGGATGGGTTTTGAAGACCATGAGAATTTTGAAACAAAGAAAATACACCTAAGGACCCATCATGATATGGATTTTGAAGTAAATCTGTACAATTCTCAGAGCGTAACCCATTTTGGTTGCCAAAAATGGGAAGCACTTTGCAAAATGTATGGTTTTTATGAGGGTATGATTGTCACCATGGATCTTGGTGATCCTGACATCGAGCAAGACAATATGGACATTTGAGTCCTTGTTGATACGCTTCCGATTCTACCGCTATGTGAGTTCCTTAAACATAGTTATTAACTAATTTATATTGTTTATTTAAAAATAGTTGACAACTTATTTCCATTGACAGCTTATTTTCATTCTTCAAAGAATGTGCGACAGATGGTAGACAAAACCCACTACACCGATGGCTTCGAATTAACTTATAAGGAGAAAAATCATTTGATCGCATATTGTACTTATCTTGAGAATTACAATACCTATTATCGAACTCCTCCAAATTATGGTGAATACATGCCACTAGTGCATGTGTTGAACCACGGTAACTTCTATGGAGATACCCTGGTCAGATTTTTTACTATTACGACATCCGTGCATCTTTTGCATACTTCTAAAACTAGTACATCATTGCTAACTACGAAGTTATTACTATGTTTTTCAACAGAAAATCCTGATGGGTTGTGCCTCATCTGATGTATCAGAATGGTCGCCTTGGAGTTCTGAACATACAGCCAGGTCAACCTACGGATCACACCTGTGCATATCGGATTTCTAAAACCGGTGAACACATGCTAATAAAAGAATGGAAAAAATGTTTGGACAGTCGTAAGGAGGTTCTTGGAAGTAACATTAAGCAAAAGCCAAGAATTGGAGACAGGATAATCTCCATTCTCCGTAATGGAGAGTCAGGGGCTATCTTGTTTTTTGCTATTTCACCTTAGAGAATATAGTAGGTCCTAAGAGAATGTAGTAGGTCCTATTGGTACAATATGTTTATTATGTGGTACAATGTGTTAGAGTTAATGATGAGGAGTAGTTGTGATTACGACTAGTGACCAATTTGCTATGTGATGTCTCATTGATGAAAACGATGATCTTGAGGAAGTGTTATATGACAATGGTGTATTTTGATGATAAGTTGTTAATGATATGATGATGATGATATTTATTATATCATTGGGTGAAAGAACCGCAGATTAGTTTCAAGTGGATGGACATCCACTTGAAACTAGTCCACGGTTCTTTCACCCCGTGATTTAATAACTCATTATGATGTAAAAACAATCTCTAAATTCCCGTTGTATGAAAACTTGTGTAAAGGTGTATGAATACCACATGAAATAAAAAAGAAATAAAATACGAAATAATAGTAGTAACGCGGGCATGGAGAAGCGCTACTACTAATTACTAGTAGCGCTCCTCGAGGAAAGTGCTACTACTAAGTCGATATAGCAGTAGCGTGGGCTAAGGCACGCTACTGCTAACCTTTAGCTGTAGCGCCATACCAGTAGCGCTCCAGCCCGTGCTACTGATAGGCCTAAAACCCGCGCTGCTGCTAGGCTTTTCCCTAGTAGTGCACTAGTGAAACCTACGGCCCCCGGGTCTTCTTTCTCATATATTTGCCTTGCGATCTACTTTTTCCTTGTGTTTATTTTCAGATCTATTAAACCAAAAATACAAAAATACCTTGCTGCAATTTATTCTTATTTATTTTATTTGGCGTTCGATCTATCAATCTACTACAAATTTACCTCACGTCCTTTGCCTATCTTGAGGCGCCGTACCCCGAAAGGGATTGACAACCCCTTTAACACGTCGGGTTACAAGGTGTTGTTATTGTGTGCAGGGGATGTTTACGTTGTGTTGCTTGGTTCTCCTACTGGTTCGATAACCTTGGTTTCATATCTGAGGGAAATACCTACCGCGGTTGTGCTGCATCATCCCTTCCTCTTTGGGGAAATACCGACGTAGCTTCAAGCGACATCACCTTGCAGATATTTTCATGAAGCCTTTGGATGAAGCTAGATTTCACGAGTTAAGGCATGAGCTAAATATCATCGATTTGAGCAATGTGGCTTGAACCTGTGCACAACCCACCATACTCATCATGCTATCTTGTTTAGATGTAGGTATGGACATAAGGGGGTATTGTTCTCTCAATGAACTCTTCCTCCCCCCATTATGCATAAATCGATCAACTCTTTCACATTCGCTATTTGTGATGGCACTTGTGCTTCAAAGATGAAATTTGGTCATGCGCCGAAGGATAATTCTTCGCGGTGCCACACCAATTGACTCAAGCATAGGTGGCTCCAGCCAGAGCCCCCTCTTCTTGAGAGGTTTGGTTCGTTGTTGGTCCTCATCGTCTCATTTCTTTCTTTTGGACCTTGTTCGTGGTTAAGTTGCTTCATCTGTGGTCTCTCTTGTGTATCCGTTTGCTTGAAGTTTGTATTGCAAAGGCCTTCTTGTTTCCTTTTGTCGAAACTTGCACTTTCTTGGGCTTGCGGTACTACCATGGCAAGTCACGGTACTACCACTGGAGGTGGGTGGCTCATGTGCTTGCACAGCTGCGACCACGACATGGTACTACCGCTTCAATCACGACAATATTTTTTTTATTACCGCTGGTAGAGCAGTACTACCGCCCTGGGTCCATTACTTCTGCCCGGGCAGTACTACCGTGATGACCCGCGGTACCACCGTGCTATCAAGACCGTGTGGGGGTTAAGGGCGGGCAGGGGGAGTTTCAACTTGTTGGGGAACGCAGAAATTTCAAAAAAATTCCTAGGATCACGCAAGATCTATCAATGTGATGCATAGCAATGAGAGGGGAGAGTGTGTTCACGTACCCTCGTAGACCGAAGGCGGAAGCGTTAGTTAACACAGTTGATGTAGTTGAATGTCTTCGCGATCCAACCGATCAAGTACCGAACGTACGACACCTTCGCATTCAGCACACGTTCAGATCGATGACGTCCCTCGTACTCTTGATCCAGTTGAGGCCGAGGGAGAGTTTCATCAGCACGATGGCATGGCGATGGTGATGATGAAGTTACCGACGCATGGGTTCGCCTAAGCACTACGACGATATGACCGAGGTGTGTAACTATGGAGGGGGGCACCACACACGGCTAAAAGATCAACTTGTGTGTTCTAGGGCGCCGCCTGCCTCGTATATAAAGGAGCAAGGGGGAGACCGGTCGGCCCTCCTAGGGCATGCCCCACAAGGGGAGTCCTACTAGGACTACTAGTCCTAGTAGCATTCCACCAAGAGGGAGAGTGGGGGAAGGAAGGAGAGGGAGAGGGAGAAGGAAAGGGGGGCGCCCCCTCCTAGTCCAATTCGGACCCAAGGGGGAGGGGGCACGCGGCCTGCCCTGGCCGCCCCTCTCTCTCTTCACTAAGGCCCATGTGGCCCATTAGTTCCCCCGAGGGATTCCGGTAACCCTCTGGTACTCCAGTTTTATCCGAAACTTCTTTGGAACACTTCTGGTGTCCGAATATAGCCGCACAATATATCAATCCATATATCTCGACCATTTCGAGACTCCTCGTCATGTCTGTGATCTCATCCGGGACTCCGAACAAACTTCGGTCATCAAAACACATAACTCATAATACAAATTATCGTCGAACGTTAAGCGTGCGGACCCTACGGGTTCGAGAACTATGTAGACAAGACCGAGACACATCTCCGGTCAATAACCAATAGCGGAACTTGGATGCTCATATTGGCTCCTACATATTCTATGAAGATCTTTATCGGTCAAACCGCATAACAACATACGTTGTTCCCTTTGTCATCGGTATGTTACTTGCCGAGATTCGATCATCGGTATCATCATACCTAGTTCAATCTCGTTACCGGCAAGTCTCTTTACTCGTTCCTTAATACTTCATACCGTAACTAACTCATTATTCACAATGCTTGCAAGGCTTACAGTGATGAGCATTACCGAGAGGGCCCAGAGAAACCTCTCCGAAACACGGAGTGACAAATCCTAATCTCAATCTATGCCAACCCAACAAACACCTTCGGGGAGACCTATAGAGCATCTTTATAATCACCCATTTATGTTGTGATGTTTGATAGCACACAAAGTGTTCCTCCGGTATTCGGGAGTTGCATAATCTCATAGTCTAAGGAACTTGTATAAGACATGAAGAAAGCAGTAGCAACAAAAGTGTAACGATCATAATGCTAAGCTAACGGATGGGTCATGTCCATCACATCAGTCTCCTAATGATATGATCCCATTCATCAAATGACAACACATGTCTATTGTTAGGAAACATAACCATCTTTGATTAACGAGCTATTCAAGTAGAGGCATACTAAGGACAATATGTTTTGTCTATGTATTCCCACATGTACTAAGTTTCCGGTTAATACAATTCTAGAATGAATAATAAACATTTATCATGAAATAAGGAAAGAAACAATAACTTTATTATTGCCTCTAGGGCATATTTCCTTCAGTATCCCACTTGCACTAGAGTCAATAATCTAGATTACATAGTAATGATTCTAACACCCATGGAGCTTTGGTGGTGATCATGTTTTGCTCGTGGAAGAGGCTTAGTCAACGGGTCTGCAACATACAGATCCGTATGTATCTTGCAAATCTCTATGTCCCCCTCCGACACTAGATGCCGGATGGAATTGAAGCGTCTCTTGATGTGTTTGGTTCTCTTGTGGAATCTGGATTCCTTTGCCAAGGCAATTGCACCAGTATTGTCACAAAAGATTTTCATTGGACCCGATGCACTAGGTATGACACCTAGACTGGATATGAACTCCTTCATCCAAACTCCTTCATTTGCTGCTTCTCAAGTAGCAATGTACTCCGCTCACACGTAGATCCCGCCACGACGCTCTGCTTGGAACTGCACCAACTGACAGCACCTCCATTCAATAAAAATATGTATCCGGTTTGCGACTTAGAGTCATCCGGATCAGTGTCAAAGCTTGCATCGATGTAACCATTTACAATGAGCTCTTTTTCACCTCCATAAATGCGAAACATATCCTTAGTCCTTTTCAAGTATTTCAGGATGTTCTTGACTGCTGTCTAGTGCTCCACTACGGGATTACTTTGGTACCTCCGTACTATGCTTATAGCAACACACACATCAGGTCTGGTACACAACATTGCATACATGATAGAACCTATGGCTGAAGCATAGGGAATGACTTTCATTTTCTCTCTCTCTTCTGCAGTTGTCGGACATTGAGTCTGACTCAACTTCACACCTTGCAACACACGCAAGAACCCTTTCTTTGACTGATCCATTTTGAACTTCTTCAAAACTTTATCAAGGTATGTGCTTTGTGAAAGTCCAATTAAGCGTATTGATCTATCTCTATAGGTCTTGATGCCCAATATGTAAGCAGCTTCACCGAGGTCTTTCATGGAAAAACTCTTATTCAGGTATCCCTCTATGCTATCCGAAAATTCTATATCATTTCCAATCAACAATATGTCATCCCCATATAATAGTAGAAATGCCACAAAGCTCCCACTCACTTTCTTGTAAATACAGGCTTCTCCAAAAGTCTGTATAAAACCATATGCTTTGATCACACTATCAAAGCGCTTATTCCAACACCGGGAGGCTTGCACCAGTCCATAAATGGATCGCTGGAGCTTCCACACTTTGTTAGCACCCTTTTGATCGACAAAACCTTCTGGTTGCATCATATACAACTCTTCTTCCAGAAATCCATTCAGGAGTGCAGTTTTGACATCCATCTGCTAAATTTCATAATCATAAAATGCAGCAATTGCTAACATGATTCTGACAGACTTAAGCATCGCTAGGGTCAGAAGTCTCATCGTAGTCAACTCCTTGAACTTGTCAAAAACTGTCAGGACCCCGACTCGATGTCGCATCGATCTAGCCGGTAACACCTCATATCACTTTGCGGCCTCACGCACGGTATCCCCACGGGTGTCGCCTTACCTTTTCCCGGGACCGTTTGCGCATTTTGGCTCACGTATATGATAGTGTCGCTAGCATCCATATGATAAAGAGCCCGGGCTGACATGACTAGTCGTAAACCCAAAGTGGCACAGACTTACCGGGACAGGCATCCATGACCCAGCTTCGAACGTGTCGGTCATCAGCAAGTGGGTCTGGGCTGTAGCACTGGGCTAGCAGGACTCCGGTAAACCGGGCTGTAGCGGGCTAACAGGACTCCGGTACTCAATGCGTGACATTTCCCCGAAGGGACAGACACAGGAACGAAGAAGGACACATGCCGGCCAGGCTAAGTGTTCCAGAGCAGTAGCAAGCTACCATGGCTCAGCGGTAACACTAGGAGACATTTCCCGGTAAGAGAGGCTACTAAAGATAAACAACTAGGTAGTCAGATCCCACACATACCAAGCATTTCAATCATACACACAATATGCTCGATATGTGCAAATACAACGAAGCATCACAACATGACTCTACGACACAAGTACTTTATTTAAGGCTCAGGGAGCCATACATAACATACACAAAGATACGGGTCACATGACCCAGCATTCAAGTCATACAGTCATACAAACCAGCAGCGGAAGTACATTGTCTGAGTACAGACAACCAGTAAAATAAAAGAGGCTTGGAAAGCCTAGCTATACTACGTGGTCCTTCACAAGCTCAGGGTCACCACCTGGGCCTTTAGCCTACTCGTTGATGTCAATGTCTACATAGAACCCATCAGAAGGGGTTGCAGCGTCTTCTGTAAAAATGTAAATTATAGCAACATGAGTACAAGGGTACTCAGCAAGACTTACATCAGATCCTACATACATGCATATTATCAAGAAGGGTTGGTGGAGTTATTGCAGCAAGCCAGCTTTGACTCTTGGCTAGACTATCCTACGATACTTCAACTTGAAATGGTTTTGCGCACACGAGTCCACTACTCACCAATTCAATACACTACCGAGGATCCGCCTCCGTCTTCCTACGGAAGAGCCATCCTCGGCACTCACACTTATCTTGAGGCTTTTAGTAGTTTCCATTTACTTGTCTATGAACTGTATAGGCAATCAAGTAGTCCTTTACCGCGGACGCGGCTATTCGAATAGATTATGATAACCCTGCAGGGGTGTACTTCTTCATACACGCTCTCACCACTTACCGTCGTTTACACGACATGTACTCGGCAACCTTCAAGCGGAAGCCCAACGTGGGTGTCGGCCACGACCTACCTAATCACCTAAGCCTCCAGTCCAGGTTTATCGCCTATCCAGGTTCCATCCGCAGGGAGTCCGGCCGAGGTTTCCCATACGGCCCCGAACGATGTGAACAGGGCTCCCGAGATACCTAACGGGTATTCGGTACACCCGGCCACGTACCTACCGCATCACAGCCCACCCCTACGGTCAGCGCTGTCCACGGCCTCCAGTAGGCTACAAACACCAGAAACTACTTGCAACTCCTGGACGGAGAACTAGGGTGAATAAGAAGCCGAGAGGGTCCATTGGTTTCGGGCCCAATGCATGGTAGTAGCTGATTCTTAAATCACACATACAGATCTCAGTGCTTAAGGTCGGCTTCAATGAAACAACCCACCATGTACTCCTACATGGCCTCTCATCGATACCTTTACCAAATCGTGTTCACCACACCACTCTCATTACCGACATAAACATTTCACTCTAGCCCATCACCCAGATGAACCAGACCTGACGCGACTCTA
>NC_041389.1:589779123-589779615 GCF_002162155.2 Triticum dicoccoides
CCCCGTACGCCGCCGCCCCCGCCCCGTACTCCGGCGCCCCCGCTCGTACGTACACACACATATACCACACACGCATACACACACATACACACATACGTACACACATACGTATACACACACATACACACACACACACACATTTTTTTACTTATTTTCTGTTTTTTAGAAAAGTTAATTAGATGATCGAATGTTAGATTAATGTTGAATGTTAGATTAATGTTGAATGTTAGATGAATATAACTAGTTTATTTTTAGTAAGAAAATTTAGGTATATGAGATTTGAACTAGTTGAATAATTAATATAACTAGTTTCTTTTTAGTAAGAAAATTTAGGTATATGAGATTTGAACTAGTTGAATAATTAATATAACTAGTTTATTTTTAGTAAGAAAATTTAGGTATATGAGATTTGAACTAGTTGAATAATTAATATAACTAGTTTATTTTTAGTAAGAAAATTTAGGTATATGAGATTTGAACTAGTTGAATAAT
>NC_041389.1:589779625-589780862 GCF_002162155.2 Triticum dicoccoides
GGAGGCAGAACCTGTCGCAAAGGACACCGATACACAACCATCACCAAACAATGTGCAACAATATGATGCATGCATGAAACATGGCAATATGAGTGTGTTGGGCTAATGCAACTAAAACCAGAAGGGTTTGAACCAATTTGAATCAAAGATTCAAATTTCAAACTCAAACATGGCCTTTTAAAGTGCTTTTCCTTGTTCTGCTTAAAACATCAATTTAACTTGTTTGATCATGCATGAAAATAGTACAGATGGATAGATTGGATTTTTCTGATCATTTTTCATATATAATTTGTCCAATTTGGAGTTACAGAATAAAAGTTATGAATTTTTGAAGTTTAAATAATATTCTGGAATTTCCTGATTTAATTTAAATCCAGAAATATAAATATTGTGCCAGCATGACGTCAGCATGACGTCAGCGGTCAACTGCGGCTGGCTGGGGTCAAACCTGACGTGTGGGGTCCACACGTCAGTGACAGGGGGGTTTAACAGGGTTAATTTAATCCTAATTAGGAATTAGTGGCGCTGGGGCCCACTGTCAGGGACACAGGGGGTCCTGCCGTGGTCAAGGTGGGTCAAACCCACCGGCGACATGACGCCGGCGAGGCCCGAGACGGCGGCGCGATGCGGAAATGCGCTACAGGGCACGGGCGAGGCCGTGCTTGGGCTCATTGGAGAGCCCTTGCTCCCGCGCGTCGAACGGTGGTGGTGGCCGTGCCTGTGGTGGCCGGTACCGACGACGGCGAGCTCGTGAGCGGCGGCCGGAGTTCGGCCAACGGCGGGTTAGGCGATGCAGGGCGCTAGGGGAGGCGTTGGTGCGTGCTACGTGCTCCTGGTGAGGTGTGGAGCACGATGGTGTGCTCGGCTTCGAGCTACAACGGCTCCAGCCACGGCGGCGACGAGGCACGACGGCGGCGAGCTTCGGAGCTCAAGGGGACGGCAACTACAGGATGCTAGGGACGACGGGGCAAGGGGGAATCGGGTCAGTGGCTCACCGCGGAGCTGCAGGGATGGTTAGCGGGCTCGGGGACGTCCGGTAGCTCTCGATTCGACGGCGACGATCTCCGGTGGCCGAGGAGGGGAACGGTGACGTGGGCGGCGATGCAGGGCTTCCGGAGGGGCTTATCTTGGTGGGGAGGAAGAGGGGGTCGCGGCGGAGCTCCTGAGCTCAGCGGAGGGGCGAGGGGTGGCCGGTGACGGCTGCTATGGCGAACGGCGGCGATGGTGGTGTTCGGCC
>NC_041389.1:589781104-589814916 GCF_002162155.2 Triticum dicoccoides
TTTTTTTAATTTTCTGACATTTGTTTTGATTTAAATAATATATTAAATCATTTATTTACCTTATGCCAATTTTTGCAGGAGCTAGATATATTATTCCAGAGCTCCTTTATAAATGGCATAATATTTGGACATATATTAATATATATAACTAATATATTTCCAAAGCAAATATTTATGCATTAAATCCAAATGCCCAAAATAAATACCTATGAGCTCTTAAAAATATTGGTTTGATTTTTATCTCTGTCCAATATTTTCAGAGAGCAACATGAGCATTTTCTTGGACCCTTTTGGAGAAATTTTTATTTGGGTCATTTTTCAGAAATGATTCTGAGGGTTTCACAAATCCCCATTTCAAATTAAATGGAATTTTAAACATTATGCACACACTCTGATGCATGACTAGCTAGGGTGTGACAAAAACCTTTCGCAACAAGTCGTGCTTTGTAGACAGTAACATTACCGTCTGTGTCGGTATTCTTTTTGAAGATCCATTTATTTTCTATGGCTTGCCGATCATCGGGCAAGTCCACCAAAGTCCACACTTTGTTCTCATACATGGGTCCCTTCTCAGATTTCATGGCCTCAAGCCATTTCACAGAATCTGGGCTCATCATCTCTTCCTCATAGTTTGTAGGTGAGGGAGTCCTGATTAGGGGGTATCCGGACAACCGGACTATATACTTTGGCAGGACTGTTGGACCGTGAAGATACAAGACTCAAGACTTCGTCCCGTGTCTGGATGGGACTCGCCTTTGCGTGGAAGACAAGCTTGGCAATCCGGATATTAGATTTCCTTCTTTGTAACCGACTCTATGTAAACCCTAGCTCCCTCCGGTGTCTATATAAACCGGAGGGTTTGGTCTGTATAGGGACGATCATAACAATCATAATCATCATAGGCTAGCTTCTAGGGTTTAGCCTCTACGATCTCGTGGTAGATCAACTCTTGTAATACTCATATCATCAAGATCAATCAAGCAGGAAGTAGGGTTTTACCTCCATCGAGAGGGCCCGAACCCGGGTAAAACATTGTGTCCCTTGCCGCCTGTTACCATTAGCCTTAGACTCATAGATCGGGACCCCCTACCCGAGATCCGCCGGTTTTGACTCCGTCATTGCTGCTTTCATTGAGAGTTCCTTTGTGTCATTGCTGCAAGGCCCAATGGCTCCTACAATCATCAACACCACGGTCCAGGGTGAGACTTTTCTCCCCGGACAGATCTTCGTGTTTGGCAGCTTCGCACTGCGGGCCAATTCGCTCAACCATCTTGAGCAGATCGACAGCTACGCCCCTGGCCATCAGGTCAGGTTCGAAAACTTGAATTACACGGCCGATGTCCACAAAGACTTGATCTTCGGCGGATTCAGGCCTACGCCAGGAATGCCGAACAGTCACGACGAGCATGGCTTAGACCTACTGTCGGGCAATACTAGGGATATCGCGCCTGCAGGAGCCTCGGACCTAAATCCGGGGCAGATTGTGTCGTCCAAGGACAGGTGGATGGACCCCACCTCCGAGGCCGCACACTCATCGGCGGTAGAGCCGAACATGGACTTCATCCCCAAGGAAGCATGTGTCTCCGGACCCCTGGACTTGTGTTCGGCTGTAGGTCCCAGACCGCGCGCCCCCGAGCCCGCTGATTCTGGCTGGGCTCCAGTAATGGAATTTGCCGCTGCGGATATCTTCCAGCACTCGCCCTTTGGCGACATGCTGAACTCATTAAAGTCTCTCTCCTTGTCAAGAGACTCTTGGCCGAACTATGTTCGGCTTAAGGGGGAAGAAGGCAACAAAGAAATTCGTTGCCCACCCACCACCCACTTCATAGCCACTATCGACAACGTAACAGACATGCTTGACTTCGACTCTGATGAAACCAACGGTATGGACGTCGGCGCAGGAGACGACTCAGAAGCACCACCCATGGGGCGCTGGACTGCCACCTCATCATATGATATATATACATGGTGGATACGCCTAAGGAGGACGATGGCGAAAGAACGGAGGATAAAACCCCCAGACAAAAGCCAAAATGACGGCGCAGACGCTGCTCTAAGTCCAGTCAAAGTAAAAATAGCGATAATAGCGCTAGAAAGATCGACACCCCAGTCAACCTCGAAGGCAACAACGACCATATGGACCCAGCGATGGAGCAGGATGTGCCAGGTCACACCGAACACAGCCCGGAGCAGACGCCCAATCACAGTGATCCCGAGGGATGAACTCATCAAACTACCCCGAGACAGGAGCACAGCCCGGACGACGACGCATTCATCATCCTGAAAACATGCTTGGAATGAGATAACCTCCACAGAAGGCTTATGGCCACTGCGAGAAGTCTAAAGAAGCAGAAGCAAAAGCTTAAAGCCGCATAGGAAACACTCAATCACAGATGGAATCAAGTACTAGACACTGAAGAAAAGTACGGGACGATCGCCAAACAAAGAGCTATCCAAAGCGCAAACTGCTACCAGAATTCGACGACGAGGCCGTTCCACCGAAAAACAATACGGCCAGTAGGCCGAACCAACCACTTCGTAACCGCAATAGAGCAGCTACTGACACCGCACACGATTTACATGAGCTCCTGGATAAAAAGGCCGGCACGACCAGGTCCATCTATGGATCTAAAGGACATGCCCTAGCGCGGGACTATGGTCATCAAAACTATCAGATTGATCGGATACCAATTCGGAATTAGCACCGAACACAACAACAGCCAACGGCATGCCACAACACGTCCAGATACAGAGGGGCTGCTCACGCTCTGTGCTTCACCGAAGAAGTATTGGACCACGAATTTCCACAGGGTTTTAAACCTGTGAACATAGAGGCATATGACGGAACGACAGATCCCGGGGTCTGGATTGAGGATTTTATCCTGCATATCCACATGGCTCGTGGGGAACACCTCCACGCCATCAAATATCTTCCGCTCAAGTTGAAAGGACCAGCTCGGCACTGGTTGAAAAGCCTCCCCGAAAATTCAATCGGAAGTTGGGAGGAACTCGAGGACACTTTCAGGGCAAATTTTCAAGGGACCTATGTCCGACCTCCGGACGCGGACAATTTAAGTCACATAATTCAACAGCCCGGAGAGTCCGCCCGCAAGCTTTGGAACAGATTCCTCGCTAAGAAGAATCAAATTGTTGACTGTTCGGATGCTGAAGCCCTAGCAGCCTTCAAGCATAGTATCCGGGACGAGTGGCTCGCCAGACACCTCGGCCAAGAAAAGCCGAGGACAATGGCAGCCCTAACAAGCCTTATGACCCACTTTTGTGCGGGTGAAGACAACTGGTTGGCCCGTAGAGGCACCAGCGACCCGAGTACATCCGAAATTAGGGATGGCAAAGGGAAGCCACGGCGCAATAAAAACAACGTCAAAACAAGGAACAAAGTCCGGACAACACAACGGTCAACGCCGGATTCAGGGGCTCTCGACCCGGTGAACAAAAGAAGCCACTTAAAGTCAGCAAAGAAGCACCGTCCGACCTGACCAAAGTCCTGGACAGACTATGCCAAATCCATGGCACCCCCGAAAAACCTGCTAACCACACTCATAGAGAATGTTGGGTCTTTAAGCAGGCCGGCAAATTAAACGCCGAACACAGGGGAGGGGAAACATCAAGTGAAGACGAGGATGAGCCTCGCTAGCCGAACACTGGGGGACAGAAAAATTCCCACTAGAGGTAAAAATAGTAAACATGATCCACGCGACTCACATACCCACAAGAAGGCGCGCACGCGCTCAAAGACGCGTATGCTATAGAGCCTGTGGCCCCCAAACTTAACCACTTGTCGGCCTGCCCAATCATCTTCGATCACAGGGACTACCCGACTAGTATGCGGCACGGAGGATCAGCTGCCTTGGTGCTCGACCCAGTAATCAACGGATACCATCTCACTAGGGTCCTCATGGACGGCGGCAGTAGTCTTAATCTAATATACCAAGACACTATCCACAGGATGGGGATAGACCCATCCAGAATCAGCCAAAGTAACACCACCTTTGAAGGGGTGATACCAGGCGTTGAAGCCCACTGCAGGGGCTCCCTCATACTAGAGGTAACACTCGGTTCCCCATGCAACTCTAGAAGCGAAGAACTACTCTTCTCCATCGCCCCCTCCAGAGCGGTTATCATGCATTGCTTGGGAGAACGGCCTTCACCCGGTTCAACGCAGTCCCGCACTACTCCAGCAGCCGGACTCTAAGGGACCTCTAATACCAGAAAGCATGATTGGTCATTAAGACCACGGACACGGTTAGACGAGTCCGGCAGCCCAGATAAACCTGATCTGGGCGCCTCACATGTAATCCCATAGAGGACACCAGGGGCTATAGATATTTAATAAAGCCCAACTCTTGGATTGACCTTCTTAACAGGCCAATGTCTTACACCTTTACTATCCATTGGTGATAGCCAACTCTTCGCACGCTTACGTCATACTCTTCTACACGAGTTTTCCTTTTTTGCAGGCACCATCTGTGCGACACGCTCCCAGGACACGGCACAACGGAGACAAAGGCGCAGACGTGCAGCAGGGCCCCGCTCAAAGGTTTCTCTTCAGATTAAGCCCCTGTGTAAACCTTCTTTATTGTCTCTTGTTGCTTACACATCCCATGGGCACTACACCCACAGAGGATATTGCCGTTATTGGCATTTCGCCACGACATACTAATGCACGTACCTAGAAATACAAGGTTCATAATAAAGGGCGTTACTCTGCCAAGTATATGTTACAAAGTCCGAATACCTTCGGAGTGTTCGGCGTTGCGAGTTTGGCCATATATGCGTCAGCTCTGTATCATGTCTTTGGTCAAATGTTGGGTTTTCCCGGCTCCTGGGTTTGCCACCTTATATTCCATTCTTATTAGCTAAGGCGGCCAAAGGAGAACTACTGTAATTGTTCCTTGGTTATTCCGGATGAGCACCTCAGTAGAGAAAGCTGAAAACTGACTGTCATGATATAGCGAGAGACTGTTCAACCACTTGAAGACTTCTCAGAATCTTTAGGATTCCCCCGCATTAACGAAGGACCATTTCTCGGTCATGTACACACGTGCCCGTAGGGCTACATAGTAGCCCCACCGTCAAACTCCTATGGCTAAGTGAAGGTGTTAAAGCTATATAGTCCGGTTACCTAGTTCGACGTGCGATCACCTCCTTAAAGGACCAAGACGTTGGATCAAGTGTGATTACACATATTTTCACAAACACCCCCGCATTATATGTATGGGGGCTGAAGCCAACGACTGCTAACTTTCAAAATTGCATATATATATATATATATATATATATATATATATATATATATATATATATATATATAAAACGGCCGCACAGGAGGCACAATAACACTTTCGGGCGAAAAGTATAAACATGGCCTCCATAATTAAAATAACATTATTTTTACAATGAAACAATTTGTCACTTGAACATGACAATCTTCGAGCACTGAGCCTCTATTAAGCGAGCACCTTCTACTACCTGATCCAAGTAGTGCTCGGCCGGATCTTGGCCTCTCGCCGGATTCTGGGTCGCAATGATGGTGGCCTCCATATCTGTCCAATATGCTTTGACGTGGGCAAGAGCCATCCGTGCACCCTCTATGCACGCCGACTTCTTCATGGCATCAATCCACGATACGGAACCAAGGAATTCTTGCACTAAACCAAAATAAATGTCCGGCTTAGGCCCCTTTGGCCATAGATGGTCTATTACAGACCGCATTGCAAGACCGGACAATCTATGGAGCTCGGCCACAACAGCCATCCTCTCACTCAATGGCAATATGCGCGTTGGAGCACTGAATTGCGACCAGAACAGCTTTTCCACTTCAATATATTTTTGATCCTCGAAAAACTTGGCCGCATCAGCCGTACTCTTCACCAAATCCGCATACGCGTCTGCCGGACTCCAGCGATGATCCAGAGGAGCGTACTTCGGATCTAAAAACTTCATCCGCAACAAGTAGGGGTTTCCAGCCGCGATTTCTCTGGCCTGTCAAAGCTCCTCCCGCGCATCCCTAATTTCGGACCGCGTCTCCTTGGACGCATCAAGTGCCTTCTTCAGGTCAGCCGAAATAGCCTTATTATCTTTTTTGAGAAGCTCATACCGGCCGGCAGCATTTTTCAGCTCCACAACCATCTCGGCTACTTTGTCTTCGCTTCGGCGACGAGCAGCCTGTTCGGCTCTCAACTCTTTGGCCGCCTTTAGGGCAGCCGCATCACTAGCCCAGGCTTGTTCCTTGGCCAGTGCAAGTTCCTCCCTCAGGGCTTCCACGGCAGCAGCTCCGTCTACAGTCCAAGCATATAACATTAACATCATGCTCCTCTTTCTTCTTCCTATAACATATAAGGAAAGCAGAGCACATACCTTGTGACTCATTAAGCCGCTCGTTCACAAGTGTGATATCGGCATCAATAACTCCAATTTGTCGCCTTAGTTCGGCGACTTCAACGGACCGGTCGGCTGCCAGATCCTTCACCACCTGTGCATAAACACAGTATGATCATTACTCAAAGATGTGACCCTCCGTTTTCCGCCTTGGGCTGGCACCTAGAGTCTCAGGGGCTACTATCCATATGGAGTACACCTAGCGCGTGCGCCACAACCAAGAATTACGTGTTTCGTTACATACCTCAAAGCCTCTGAGCAGACTCGTAAAAGCTTCATTCAACCCTCTTGTGGCGGATGAAATCTTTGCAAGCACCATGCTCATTAATGAACGGTGATCCTCCAAGAGAGCAGCTCACTCCAGAAGGCCTGTCAGCGTATCCGGCCGGCCTCCAAACTGTGCCGGACCTCTCTTACCACTCCCCGTGGGAGCCAAACTCTATGGGCTTAGGGTGGCCGAAGTGCTAGCTTCTGGCCTCGACTAATCTGGAATTCTCCGTGACGACACCTCGGGGTCGCCCGCCCAATGAAGCGGAGAGGTTGGTGGGGTTTCACTCTCCATCATCTCAGGAAAGATATCCCCTGATGATGAACTCTGTCGCGAAGAGCTGCTAGCCGGACTGTAAAAAATGGATCCTAGTTACTGTTCTCGGAGGAGGAGGCACTAGCTTTGTATTTACGATTAACTTACAGCTCGGCTGAGGGCCGGCCCTTTTGCAGGCATGGCGCGGTGAAGACGCCCTTCGGGGCAGGGCCCCCTGGTGATGTTTTCTTCCCTTCTCAGGGCACCTCCATCTCCGGTTCTTCGGAGGCAGCCCTCTTCTTCCCGCGAGGGGAGGAAACCTTAGATTCCCCTCCCCGACTATCCTCCTTTGGGGAGGTAGCAATTCCCCCGGTTGGGTGTGCAATGTGTGAAGTTCTGCGTCTCTGTTCTCCCATTCTCCTTTCCCCGAGGGCACTTTACTTAGCACACGATCAAGCATCTTGGCTATGGCGGGACTAGGCGAACCTTCGGGAAGTGGCATCGGACACCTGATTCTCTCCACCTTGCTGAGCCATTCCTGGCCACGAAGGATTTTCAGAATAACATTATGATAAATATAAACGAAGTGTTCGGTTTCTGGGTTACTTACTTGGGTATCTGGGCGATTGCACCTCAGGCACGCATCCTCGGTGGTGTCTGGACACTTTACTTGTGGTCCGAAGAATAACTTACACATCCCTTCGAGCGTCAGGCCAAAGAAGTGCAGAATAGTCTGCGGACCTTCCGGATTGAACTCCCACATCCGTAGAGGCCGGTGTTTGCACGGCAACATCCATCGGACTAGCATTACCCTGACAAGGCTAATGTCCCTCTTAAGAAGATCCCAGATACGGCTCTACAGTGTTGGTACATCATCAGCAGGCCCCCAATCCCATCCTACATTGGTCCATGACGCCAGTTGAGGAGGAGGGCCCGAACGGAAGTCGGGGGCAGCCACCCACTTTGTGCCTCTGGGAGCCAAGACGTAAAACCACCTCCGCTGCCATAGATCGGACACCTTTGGGAAGGATCCCTCTGGCCATGGAGCATCGGTGTTCCTGCTTATTACAGCACCTCCGCACTCCGCGTGTCGCCCCTCAAGCACCTTTGGCTTCACATTAAAGGTCTTGAGCCATAAGTCGAAGTGCGGAGTGACGTGGAGAAAAGCTTCGCACACAACGATGAACGACGAGATGTGAAGGATGGTGTCCGGAGCTAGATCGTGAAAATCTAGTCCGTAGTAGAACATGAGCCCTCTCACAAAGGGATCAAGGGAGAAGCCTAAGCTGCGGAGGAAGTGAGAAACAAATACGACACTCTCATTGGGCTCGGGAGTATGGGTGACCTGCCCTGGAGCAAGAAGCATGTGCTTGATGCCGGCGGTCAAATATCCGACCTCCCTGAGCTTCACAATGTCCTCTTCTGTGACCGAGGAGGCCATCCACCGGCCTTGAAGGTTGGATCCGGACATGATTGAGGATCCGAAGTGCTTGAGCTGGGGCTTCGGGTGTTAGAACTCGAGATGCCAAAAGGCGCAAGAGTGGTGGAAAGAGGGATAGGCCTCGGCTCCTTTATAAAGGGGGTGAATATCAAGCGTCCTCAGCGTAACTACTTGGGACTTTCCTAAAAACACGGAGTCATACTAACAGGCATCGTGAGGTTGCACGCACGCGTATTGATGGAAGATCCCGCGATAAGGGGAACACGATCTCTGCTTTGGCAAGATGCGCCAATAAAACCACCTCGCAACGCGTATCGAGATATGCCAAGAAAAACCAGTTTGTATGGGGTCGGGCCATGATGTAGGAGCACGCCGTATAAAAATTATCAGCAGATCAGTTTTGTGAAGGGTTGTGCCCTCTACGATCTTGTGTGGAAGTTATCTCGCAGAGCCGAACGCAATCCTTAAATCTACTTTGGAGTATTCGGAGATGGAACCCGCCTTGCAATGCCGAAGACAAACTGCGTGCCGGACTCCTCGTCATTGAAGCCTGGTTTAGGGGCTACTGAGGGAGTCCTGGATTAGGGGGTATCCGGACAGCCGGACTATATACTTTGGCTGGACTGTTGGACCGTGAAGATACAAGACTCAAGACTTCGTCCCGTGTCCGGATGGGACTCTCCTTTGCGTGGAAGACAAGCTTGGCAATCCGGATATTAGATTTCCTTCTTTGTAACCGACTCTGTGTAAACCCTAGCTCCCTCCGATGTCTATATAAACCGGAGGGTTTGGTCCATATAGGGACGATCATAACAATCATAATCATCATAGGCTAGCTTCTAGGGTTTAGCCTCTACGATCTCATGGTAGATCAACTCTTTTAATACTCATATCATCAAGATCAATCAAGCAAGAAGTAGGGTTTTACCTCCATCGAGAGGGCCCGAACCTGGGTAAAACATTGTGTCCCTTGCCTCCTGTTACCATTAGCCTTAGACGCACAGATCAGGACCCCCTACCCGAGATCTGCCGGTCTTGACACCGACAGTAGGTTCACCATGGTCTAGTAACATGACTTCCAGAACAGGATTACCGTACCACTCTAGTACGGATCTTACTCTGGAAGACCTACGAGGTTCGGTAGAAACTTGATCTGAAGTTTCATGATCGTCATCATTAACTTCCTCACTAATTGATGTAGGAATCACTGGAACTAATTTATGTGATGAACTACTTTCCAATAAGGGAGAAGGTACAATTACCTCGTCAAGTTCTACTTTTCTCCCACTCACTTCTTTCGAGAGGATCTCCTTCTCTAGGAAGGATCCATTCTTAGCAACAAATATTTTGCCTTCGGATCTGTGATAGAAGGTGTACCCAACAGTTTCCTATGGGTATCCTATGAAGACACACTTCTCCGATTTGGGTTCAAGCTTATCAGGTTGAAGCTTTTTCGCATAAGCATCGCATCCCCAAACTTTAAGAAATGACAACTTTGGTTTCTTGCCAAACCACAGTTCATAAGGCGTCGTCTCAACGGATTTTGATGGTGCCCTATTTAAAGTGAATGCAGCCATCTCTAAAGAATAACCCCAAAACGATAGCGGTAAATCAGTAAGAGACATCATAGGTCACACCATATCTAATAAAGTACGATTACGACGTTCGGACACACCATTATGCTGTGGTGTTCCAGGTGGCGTTAGTTGTGAAACTATCCCATGTTGTTTCAAATGAAGACCAAACTCGTAACTCAAATATTCACCTCCGCGATCAGATCGTAGAAACTTTATTTGCTTGTTACGATGATTTTCCACTTCACTCTGAAATTCTGTGAACTTTTCAAATGTTTCAGACTTATGCTTCATTAAGTAGATATAACCATCTCTGCTCAAATCATCTGTGAAGGTATGAAACTAACGATACCCGCCATGATCCTCAACACTCATTGGATTGCATACATCTGTATGTATTATTTCCAATAAGTCAGTAGCTCGTCCGATTTTTCCGGAGAACGGAGTTTTAGTCATCTTGCCCATAAGGCACGGTTTGCAAGAACCAAGTGATTCATAATCAAGTGATTCGAAAAGTCTACCAGCATGGAGTTTCTTCATGTGCTTTATACTAATATGACCCAAACGGTAGTGCCACAAATAAGTTGCACTATCATTATCAACTTTGCATCTTTTGGCTTCAATATTATGAATATGTGTGTCATCACTATCGAGATTCAATAAAAGTAGACCACTCATCAAGGGTGCATGACCATAAAAGATATTACTCATGTAAATAGAACAACCATTATTATTTGATTTAAATGAATAACCGTCTCGCATCAAACAAGATCCAGATATAATGTTCATGCTCAACGCTGGCACCAAATGACAAATATTCAGGTCTAAAACTAATCCCGATGGTAGATGTAGAGGTAGCGTGCCAACGGCGATCACATCGACCTTGGAACCATTTCCCACGCGCATCGTCACCTCGTCCTTAGCCAATCTTCGTTTAACCCGTAGCCCCTGTTTCGAGTTGCAAATATGAGCAACATAACCAGTATCAAATACCCAGGCGCTACTATGGGCATTAGTAAGGTACACATCAATAACATGTATATAAATTATACCTTTCACTTTGCCATCCTTCTTATCCGCCAAATACTTGGGGCAGTTCCACTTCTTGTGACTAGTTCCTTTGCAGTAGAAGCACTCAGTTTCAGGCTTAGGTCCAGACTTAGGTTTCTTCTCTTGAGCAGCAACTTTCTTGTCGTTCTTCTTGAAGTTCCCCTTCTTCCCTTTGCCCTTTTTTCTTAAAACTAGTGGTCTTGTTGATCATCAACACTTGATGCTCCTTTTTGATTTCTACCTCCGCAACCTTTAGCATTGCAAAGAGCTCAGGAATAGTCTTGTTCATCCCTTACATATTATAGTTCATCACGAAGCCTTTATAACTTGGTGGCAGTGATTGAAGAACTCTGTAAATGAAACTATCATCAGGAAGATTAACTCCCAGCTGAGTCAAGTGGTTATGGTACCCAGACATTCTGAGTATGTCTTCACTGACATAACTATTCTCCTCCATTTTATAGCTGTATAACTTGTTGGAGACTTCATATCTCTCAACTCGGGCATTTTCTTGAAATATTAACTTCAACTCTTGGAACATCTCATATGCTCCATGACGTTCAAAACGTCTTTGAAGTCCCGATTCTAAGCGGTAAAGCATGGCACACTGAACTATCGAGTAGTCATCAGCTTTGCTTTGTTAGACGTTCTTAACATCATCAGTAGCATCTGCAGTAGGCCTGGCACCCAGCGGTGCTTCCAGGACGTAATTCTTCTGTGCAGCAATGAGGATAATCCTCAAGTTACGGACCCAGTCCATGTAGTTGCTGCCATCATCTTTCAACTTAGCTTTCTCTAGGAACGCATTAAAACTCAAAGGAACGGTAGCACTTGCCATTGATCTACAATAGCATATACATGCAAAATAACTATTAGGACTAAGTTCATGATAAATTAAAGTTCAATTAATCATATTACTTAAGAACTCCCACTTAGATAGACATCCCTCTAGTCATCTAAATGATCACGTGATCCAAATCAACTAAACCATGTCTGATCATCACGTGAGATGGAGTAGTTTTCAATGGTGAACATCACTATGTTGATCATATCTACTATATGATTCATGTTCGACCTTTCGGTCTCAGTGTTCCGAGGCCATATCGGCATACGCTAGGCTCGTCAAGTTTAACCCGAGTATTCTGCATGTGCAAAACTGGCTTGCACCTGTTGTATGTGAACGCAGAGCTTATCACACCCGATCATCACATGGTGTCTCGGCACGACGAACTGTAGCAATGGTGCATACTCAGGGAGAACACTTGTACCTTGAAATTTAGTAAGGGATCATCTTATAATGCTACCGCCGTACTAAGCAAAATAAGATGCATAAAAGATAAACATCACATGCAATCAAAATATGTGACATGATATGGCCATCATCATCTTGTGCTCATGATCTCCCTCATCGAAGCATCGTCATGATCTCCATCATCACCGACGCAACATCTTGATTTCCATCGTAGCATCGTTGTCGTCTCACCAACTATTGTTCTTACGACTATTGCTACCGCTTAGTGATAAAGTAAAACAATTACATGGCGATTGCATTGCATACAATAAAGCGACAACCATATGGCTCCTGCCATTTGCCGAAAACTTTGCTACAAAACATGATCATTTCATACAACAATTTATATCACATCATGCCTTGACCATATCACATCACAGCAAGCCCTGCAAAAACAAGTTAGACGTCCTCTACTTTGTTGTTGCAAGTTTTACGTGGCTGCTATGGGCTTCTAGCAAGAACCGTTCTTACCTATGAATCAAAACCACAACGATTTTTCATCACGTGTGTTGTATTAACCTTCAACAAGGACCGACTGTAGTCAAACTCGATTCAACTAAAGTTGGAGAAACATACACCCGCCAGCCACCTATGTGCAAAAGCACGTCGGTAGAACCAGTCTCATGAATGCAGTCATGTAATGTCAGTCTGGGCCGCTTCATCCAACAATACCGCCGAATCAAAGCAAGACATTGGTGGTAAGCAGTATGACTATTATCGCCCACAACTCTTTGTGTTCTACTCGTGCATATAACATCTACGCATAGACCTGGCTCTGATGCCACTATTGCGGAACACAGAAATTTCAAAAAATTTCCTACGATCACACAAGATCTATCTATGTGATGCATAGCAACAAGAGGGGAGAGTGTGTCCATGTACCCTTGTAGATTGAAATAGGAAGCTTTAGTTAACGCGGTTGATGTAGTCGAACGTCTTCGCGATCAAACTGACCAAGTATCGAACATACGACACCTTCGTGTTCAGCACACATTCAGCTCCATGACGTCCCTCGTACTCTTGATCCAATTCAGGCTCGGGGGGAGTTTCGTCAGCACGACGGCGTGGCGACGGTGATGATGAAGTTACCGGAGTAGGGCTTCGCCTAAGCACTACGACGGTATGACTGAGGTGTGTAACCGTGGAGGGGGCACCACACACGGCTAAAAGATCAACTTGTGTGTTCTATGGTGCCCCCTGCCCCCGTATATAAAGGAGCAAGGGGGAGGCTGGTCGGCCCTCCAAGGGCGCGCCCCACAAGGGGAGTCCTACTAGGACTACTAGTCCTAGTAGGATTCCACCAAGAGGGAGAGAGGGGGAAGGAAGGAGAGGGAGAGGGAGAAGGAAAGGGGGGCGCCACCCCCCTCCAAGTCCAATTCGGACCCAAGGGGGAGGGGGAGCACGGCGTGCCCTGGCCGCCCCTCTCTCTCTCCACTAAGGCCCATGTGGCCCATTAGTTCCCCCGGGGAGTTCCGGTAACCCTCCGGCACTCCGATTTTATCCGAAACTTCTTTGAAACACTTCTGGTGTCCGAATATAGCCGTCCAATATATCAATCGTTATGTCTTGACCATTTCGAGACTCCTCGTCATGTCCGTGATCTCATCCGGGACTCTGAACAAACTTCGTTCATCAAAACACATAACTCATAATACAAATCGTCATCGAACGTTAAGCGTGCGGACCCTACAGGTTCAAGAACTATGTAGACAGGACCGAGACATTTCTCTGGTCAATAACCTGGATGCTCATATTGGCTCCTACATATTCTACGAAGATCTTTATCGGTCAAACCGCATAACAACATACTTTGTTCCCTTTGTCATCGGTATGTTACTTGCCCGAGATTCGATCGTCAGTATCATCATACCTAGTTCAATCTCGTTATCGATAAGTCTCTTTACTCGTTCCATAATACTTCATCCCGTAACTAACTCATTAGTCCCAATGCTTGCAAGGCTTACAGTGATGAGCATTACCGAGAGGGCCTAGAGATACCTCTCCGAAACACGGAGTGACAAATCCTAATCTCGATCTATGCCAACCCAACAAACACCTTCGGAGACACTTGTAAAGCATCTTTATAATCACCCATTTATGTTTTGACGTTTGATAGCACACAAAGTGTTCCTCCGGTATTCGGTAGTTGCATAATCTCATAGTCTGAGGAACTTGTATAAGTAATGAAGAAAGTAGTAGCAATGAAACTGGAACGATCATAATGCTAAGCTAACGGATGGGTCATGTCCATCACATAATTTTCCAAATGATGTGATCCCGTTCATCAAATGACATCACATATATATGGTTAGGAAACATAACCATCTTTGATTAACGAGCTAGTCAAGTAGAGGCATACTAGGGACAATATGTTTTTTCTATGTATTCACACATGTACTAATGTCACGCCCAATATGCGACCCTATCCAAAAGAAACTCGAAGGTCCCACCAAGGATAGACCCGCATATTGAAACGCTTTTGCAAGGTGGATATCATTACATCAACATTACATAATAGATGGGGATACATACAAGAGGCATACAATGCCACACGAATACAACATCATCTTACATAATAGCATCATCCGCCTATGGATGAAACACAAACATAAACTCAACCAACATCCACCCTGCTAGCCCAGGCTGCCGACCTGGAACCTATCCCCTGATCGAAGAAGCAGAAGAAGATCTCAACGCAAACAAGCATTGCTCTCGCGTCATGATCATCGCATAACCTGTACCTGCAACTGTTGTTGTAGTAATCTGTGAGCCACGAGGACTCAGCAATCCCATTACCATGGGTATCAAGACTAGCAAAGCTTAATGGGAAAGGAAGGGGTAAAGTGGTGAGGTTGCAGCAGTGACTAAGCATATATGGTGGCTAACATACGCAAATAAGAGCGAGAAGAGAGCAAGTGGAGCGGTCGTGAAGCTAGCAATGATCAAGAAGTGATCCTGAACTCCTACTTACGTCAAACATAACCCAAAAACCGTGTTCACTTCCCGGACTCCGCCGAAAAGAGACCATCACAGCTACACACATGGTTGATGCGTTTTAATTCGGATCTGGTGTCAAGTTATCTACAACCGGACATTAACAAATTCCCATCTGCCTATACCCGCAGGCACGGCTTTCGAAAGATTATACCCTGCAGGGGTGTCCCAACTTAGCCCATGATAAGCTCTCGCGATCAATGAAGGATATTCCTTCTCCCAAGAAGACCCGATCAGACTCGGAATCCCGGTTTACAAGACATTTCGACAATGGTAAAACAAGACCAGCAAAGCCACCCGATGCGCCGACAATCCCGATAGGAGCTGCACATATCTCGTTCTCAGGGCAACACCGGATAAGTCAAGCTACGAGTAAAACTAGCCCTCGAGTTGCCCCGAGGTGGCCCCGCAGGTTGCTTGGTTCGGACCAACACTTAGACAAGCACTGGACCGGGGGGGCTAAAATAAAGATGACCCTCGAGAGAGCGACTCCCAAGGGAAAAGGTAGGTGGTGGTGAGGCAAATGGTAAAACCAATGTTGGGCCTTGCTGGAGGAGTTTTATTCAAAGCGAACTGTCAAGGGGGTCCCATAAATCACCCAACCGCGTAAGGAACACAAAATCCGGGAACATAACACCGGTATGACGGAAACTAGGGCGGCAAGAGTGGAACAAAACACCAGGCATAAGGCCGAGTCTTCCACCCTTTACCAAGTATATAGATGCATTAATAATATAAGAGATATTGTGATATCCCAACCAAAATCCTGTCCACCATGGAGCAATCTTCAACTTCACCTACAACTAACAACGCTATAAGAGAGGCTGAGCAAAGCGGTAATATAGCCAAGCAATGGTTTGCTAGGAAGGGTGTCGAAGGTTAGAGGTTCATGGCAATTTGGGGAGGCTTGATGAGCAAAAGATAGGTAGCGCAGCATAGCGGTAGAACGAAACAACTAGCATAGCAATGATAGTAGTGAGATCCAGGGTAGCGGTCATCTTTCCTGAAATCCCGCAAGGAAGAAGAACGAGTCCATGAAGAAGACACACGGACGTGGTCGAACGAATCCTCACAACTCCGGAACGAAACCGAAGGCAACCCGGAAAGAAGCAAACAACATGGTAAATGCACGAGCATAAACATGGCATGATGCGCAAACAAGCATGATGCATGTCCGGTTTAATGAGGCATGGCATGGCAAAGTGCAACAAACAATACTACCAATTAAGTGGAGCTCAATATGCAACGAGTTGCATATTGATGAAACACCACAAGCAATTATTTAGTTGATCTCGTTTAAGTTACAAAACAATATTAAATGTTGTTAAACATGGCAAGAGGTGAAACATAATGAAACTACCTATCTAGGCAAGCTTAAATGAGGCGGGAAGTAACAAACAACAATTCCGGAAAATCCTCATGTCCATATTTTTGTTTTGGCACTGTTCTGCCCTAAAACATATTTTATTGTTGTTAAACAGGAAAATAAAGTCCACCATGTTAAACTAGGCATATTTCCACCCCATTTACATATAAAGTTTATTTAAAACAGAGTTACAATTATTTAGTTATGAAATAAATCATTTTAGCATATTATTTAAGAAAAATTAAACAAACAGAATTTTAAGCATTTTAAACATGGATGAAAATTGAATATTATGAAACTAGATGAAATTCTAAGCCTTTTACATATATAAAACATTTTAATCCGATGCACCATTTGTAAGTTATTAAATGCATGATCTAGGGGGACTATTCTGTAAAACTGGCAGACTCTGGAAAATTGATTAAACGTCCAGAACTGAAAAAAATGTTGCAGGCTGAAACTGGAGGCTGAGGGAGCTGCTCACATTGGGCCAAGCCCAGTGGGTGGAGGCGGGCTCGCGGGCTGCAGACTTGGGGGCCCACGAACAGAGAGGTTGGCTCGGGTTGAGGCCCAAGCGGGGCGCTGGAGCAGGCGATCGAGCTCTCACGCTCGATCTGGTCAACGGGCGGGGGCGCTCAGTCATGACGAAGTAGAGGAGGCAGAGGAAGACGGGGGCGAGCGCCTGGAACAAGTAGAGGGACTTGGCGCGGGGGACTCCGGCGGGACGGCTGCGGATCTGGTCCCGGGCCATGGATCTGGCCGGAGACGGGAGAGGGAGGCGCGGTCATGGATCTCCAAGTGGCGACGCCATGGTTCCCTGTGGAGAAGAGGTAGGGAGATGAGACGGGAGGGAGAAAGGAAGAAGAAAGGAGAGACGGGGAAGGAGAAGGCGGCCCTGCTGGTGCTCGTCTTGGCCGGTTCGGGCGGCGGGCGGAGCAGCTCCGGCGGTGGCGAGGTTCGGCAGCGATGGGGATGACCGGCTGGGCTACTACTCCAGTTGGCGTGGCAGTGAGGCAAAGGAGCTCGTGCTCCTTGGCGACGGGAGGCTCAGGGCATGAGCAGGGGAGGCTGGGCTTGGAGGCGAAGCGCTCGATCCACTCGGGATCGAGATGCTCGGGCGGCTGCACGGAAAACCAGGGATCTGGTCGGAGGCTGTGGTAGGTGGGGATGGATCCCGAGAAAGAGAGCGGCAGCGGCGCGGATGGGACTGGGTAGACTAGGGTTAGGCTAGGTTGGTTTATAAAGCAGGTGGACTAGGTTTAGGGGCTAAACTGAAACCTTCGATCGAAATCGAGTGGTTGTGAATAAATGGCTTAGGGGAGTCCAATAAATAAAACGAAGATATTCTGTAGATGTTTGGGAATGATCCGGATCCAACGGTCACGACAGCTCGGGTCGGGTTCGGGGGAGTTTCGAACGCGCGCGCGAGGGGTCTGAGAGATGGCCAGAGGGGTTAGGTGGTCAGGGTCAAGAGGGAAGCGAAAACCTGATTGGTCTCGGAACGATCAACGAAAACAAGGGGGGACACGGCAACTACGAGCAGATGCAAGTTTTATGAAAATGATGCTGATGCAATGCGAATGATGACATGAGACGAGATGCATAACAAGAACAAAATGCAAAACAACAGACAAAACTCAACCACGGAGGAAATAATAAATCACATAGCCGGAAATGGCAAGAGTCGGAGTTACGAATATGGAAAGTTGTATCCGGGGTGTTACAACTAAGTTTCCGATTAATACAATTCTAGCATGAATAATAAACATTTATCATGAAATAAGGAAATAAATAATAATTTTATTATTGCCTCTAGGGCATATTTCCTTCACAACTCCCCCATACCCATTCATCCCTTTCCCTCACCTCGTCTCTGTCTCTCTCTCTCTCTCTCTCTCTCTCTCTCTCTCTCTCTCTCTCTCTCTCTCTCTCTCTCTCTCCTGCCCAAGAACGGCACCGGAGGACCTCGCTGGATCTCTGTCTCCTACCACTCTCCTTCCATTTCAACCGGTGGGATTGTTCCCCACCTCGCCCTCTTGCCATGGACCCCGATATCGCCCCTTGTCCCTCCATCTTTGCCTCTCATTTTGTGCTTCTAGGTTTTGGGAGATGCATGTGTAGGTCTTGAGATTTTTGGCTAAATCTTTGCAAGAGGAGATTGTTGGAGAGTGTTTGTGCAGTAGATATGCTATTTTGTGTGAGACAACCATGTCGTTTTCATCAACGGTAGTACCGATTCATCTTATGGATCTTCTCAGATGCAATCTTGCCAGATCCGCCCGTGTGGTAGTACTACCGCCCGGGGCACGGACGTAAAAAATTACTTTCGCTCTGAGCGCGGTGTACTACCGTGCCAAACCGGTGGGGTACTACCGCGGTCAGAGGAGTAGTGAAGTTTTACTTCAGCATCATGCCGCGGTAGTACCGCTTGACCAAAATTACCTCGTTTTGTCACACCCAATCTCATTTCTATCTGTTTCGTTTTGGTTTGGCCTTAGTCTTTGCAATAATCCTTCTTGCTCTTCTCATGTGTTTGCGTTGTTTTGTCATAGATGGTGGGCTCCGGTTCCCGGTGCTCGAATCCCAGCCGTGATACAAGCTCCAAGCGTATTTGCAACCAAGAAGTTCCTGAGGGGTCCAGTGCCTCAACTCGCCACGTCAAGACCTCAGCTACCAAGTTCAAGGAGCCAGTTGTCGGCTTGGATGAAATGCTCAAGCTGAGTTTCTCATCAAAGGAATGCTTAGCCCCTACGTCAAGCCAAGGGAACTCATAAGGGGCAATGACTTGTTCTGGACCAAGCAACAAAATCACATCTTTCTAGATGTGATCAAGGCCAAGCAAAACATCTACGTACCTGTCCAGTGGATTGACATGGACCATCTGAGGAAGAAATAGGACTATTTTGGTGAGCCTCTGGATTTGGTGGAGCAGTTTGGTATTGAGGAGCTCCTCACGTTCCACCTGGACTTTGACCCAGAGATTTTGGCTCAATTCTTTGCTTCTGTCCACTTCCACACGGATGTGAAGTGCACCATGACTTGGATGACTAATGGAAAGAGGATGTCTGCTGAGTGGAAGGAGTTCGTGGATCTGCTGCATGTTCGTGATGTGGGGCTAGATGTGCCCGTGGGTGTCCGCCCACATGCCAACCCAGAGTTTGCCAACAAGAACAAGCTTCAACCTTACCTTGTTGAGAAGTCTTTACCCAATGGCAAGAAGGCTTATGTGATAAACCCATTTCTTGACATCATGCACCGGATCTTCCACAACTCTCTGTTTCTTTGCATAGGCGACAAGGACAAGGTGCATTCCTATCTTGTGGACATGATGCTTATTTGTGAGGACGCGCTCGTGAGTAACCCGGACCACTTGATGTCTCTCATATCATGTGGTGTGAGCTTCGGTTTGCGGTGTGCCATCACAAGGTTCCTATCTATGGACCTTATTTGCACCTCTTGATTTTGAAGATTTGGGAGAAGCTCTTTCCAGGTGAAGAGTTTCATGCTCCCAATTGGATTCGCCATGAGCCCATTAGGATGCGCCAGAAGAACAAGTGGGCTAACGCCACTACCCGGGCTGAGGCAGAAGCAACCCACATGCATGTTGATGATGATGACATTGAGGAGGAGGAGGCAGAGGACAGTTCTGAGGGGTATGCACCTCCCTCTACTGAGCCATCTTGGGCTAAGAAGCTCAAGGCCAAGGTGAAGGCTCTGTTATGCATGCAGGCCAAGGGGCAATACAAGACTCACGTTGCTCAAAAGAAGAGTCGCCAGCGCGACAAGAGGATTTTGAGGAAGCTTGGCGATCACATCTCGAGCGGGTATGAGATGAACATCACTCCCGAGGATGCCTGGATGTTGAAGTAGGGCTATCAGTGGGCTGAGTCAGATGAGGAGACCATTCCTGCTACTTTATATGACGAGACCGTTGGGTGGTCACTTTAGTGGGAGCTACCACCTGTGTCTTAGGTGTCCTCTCCGCCCTTTTGGTGTCTTGATGACAAAGGGGGAGAGAGTGTAGGATTTTCGAGTCTTTGCTTTGTCTTGCTTTTGTTGGACCTTCTTCGTCTGCTTTGGTTTGTGTTAGTTGTGTGTGAGTTCGAAGACCTATCCTATCATATGGTGTAAGACATATGCGCTCACTCTTATCTTCATATGGTCTAGTATGATTAGTAACTTGTGAGATTATCTTATCTTGTGCCCTCATTACCATGCTCACTTGCTATACCTTGCTTCCATGCTTATTGTCACTTATCTTGTTGCAAGGATTCCTTGTCTATAAAATATAGGGGGAGTGTTGATCCTATAGTGTGTGTGTTTTGCAGTCCAAAGCATATCTATGGAATGCACACATCTAGGGGGAGCCCGTCTACATTTTATAGATTTTGGGTTTGCCTATGCTCATATATATCTCCATGTGCTAATCCCGTATTGCCATCAATCGACCAAAAATGGGCAGATTGTAAGGGCATATTTCTCCCCAAGTGGTTTTGGTGATTGATCATAGTACATTTGCGGACTAATCGTGTGCATTGAGCATTTCAGATATTTCATATCTAGGCACAAGACGATTCGGTGCCCCTTGGAGCCTATCGAAGACGGCTGTTCTCTATGGTTCTTTTTGGTGGATTTGAGTCATAGGAAAGCCGTACTATTAAGAGGGGTCCACCTCGGAAAGGTTAGGGTGGAATCAACACGTACATATATGTTCCTTTGCACCACCTTTCCTTCGCATCAATGGAGCACCGTCCGTTTATCTTTGTCTCTGCGAAAGGAAGGCTTTCAAATACTAAAGTGTCTGTGGGGTGCGATAGTACTGCTCAAGGGAGCAGTAGTACCGCAGGTGATTGCGGTAGTACTGCTCACGACAGTGGTAGTATCGGGCCCAGCGGTAGTACTGCTCCTGGTGAGTGGTAGTACCGCTGCCTCCAGTCCTGACACAGAAGCATGCACAAGTAGGTGCGGAAGTAATTTTTTACTTCTGCACCTACATGGTAGTACCGCTCCCTGCGAGCGGTAGTACCGTGCCGGACTTTTGCACAGCTCCGAACTCATCGGAAGTATTTACAGATGTAATTTATTTATTCCGTGTATTTCCATCTCCAGTTGAGCCCTGCCTTATGGTAGTACTGTAGGGGTGCACGATAGTACCACTTCGGCGGTTCTATCGCTCGTTGCCATGTGCAATTGGTCCTCGGCTGGTCTCTACCATGCAAGCGGTAGCACCGCACCTAGCAGCGGTAGTACCGCAACCCTTTGCGGTAGTACCGCAATTGTGTGCGGTAGTACCGCACCGCGCGGGCTGAGTGGGGGATAACGATTGGATCTTTCCCCCCACTATTTAAAGGGGGTCTTCTTCCCCAAGAAGACCACCTCTTCCCTCCCCAAGCTCCATTGTTGCTCAAACCTCCATTTTCGCCCGATCTCTCTCCCTAGCCAAGCAAACTTGTTGATTTTCTAGGGATTGGTTGAGAAGGCCCCGATCCACACTTTCACCAAGAGAAATTTGATTCCCCCCACTAATCCCTTTCGAATCTTATTACTGATGGGTGTTTGAGCACCCTAGGCGGTTGAAGTCACCTCGGAGCCAAATTCCATTGTGATGAAGCTTCATGTTGTTGTTGGGAGCCTCCCATTAAGTTGTGGAGATTGCCCCAACCTTGTTTGTAAAGGTTCGGTCGCCGCCTTCAAGGGCACCAATAGTGGAATCATGACATCTCGCATTGTGTGAGGGCGTAAGGAGAATACGGTGGCCCTAATGGCTTCTTAGGGAGATTGTGCCACCACACCGCTCCAATGGATACGTACTTCCTCTCAAAGGGAAGGAACTTCAGTAACACATACTCGTCTCCACCAGCTCCACTCTTGGTTATCTCTTACCTTTACTTGTGCAAGCTTTCATTGTGTTGTATCCCGTCCTTGCTTGTGTGCTTGTCATTGTTGCATCATATAGGTTGCTCACCTAGTTGCACATCTAGACAACCTACTTTGATGCTAAGTTTAATTTGGTCAAGAAAAGCTAAAAATTGTTAGTTGTCTATTCACCCCCCTCTAGTCAACCATATCGATCCTTTCTATCCCGTTATCAAATGACAACTCATTTCTCTGACTAGGAAACCATAGTCAATCTTTGATCAACGAGCTAGTCCGGTAGAGGCTTACTAGGGACATGATGTTGTCTATATATCCACACATGTATTTGAGTTTCCGGCCAATATAATTATAGCATGGATAATAAACGATTATCATCAACAAGGAAATATAATAATAACCACTTTATTATTTCCTCTAGGGCATATTTCCAACAGTCTCCCACTTGTACTAGAGTCAATAATCTAGCATTAAATGGTAATGAATCTAACAGCCATAGAGTTCTAGTGTTGATCATGCTTTGCCCGTGGAAGAGGTTTAGTCAACGGATCCGCAACATTCAGATCTGTATGTATCTTGCAAATCTTTATGTCTTCCTCCTTGATATATTCGTTGATAGAATTGAAGCATCGCTTTATGTGTCTGGTCCTCTTGTGAAACCTTGGTTCCTTGTCCAAAGCAATGGCACCAGTGTTTTCACAGAACAGAGTCATTGGGTCAAGTGCACTGCGCACAACTCCAAGATTTGTCATGAACTGCTTCATCCAGACACCTTCCTTCGCTGCCTCCATGGAAGCTATGTACTCTACTTCGCATGTAGAATTAGCTACCACGCTCTACTTGGAACTGCAAAAGCTTACCGTTCCCCCATTCAGAACATATACGTATCTGATTTGAGACCTAGAGTCATCCGGATCAGTGTCAAAGCTTGCATCGACGTAACCCTTTACGACAAACTCTTGATCACCTCCATAAATGAGAAACATTTCCTTAGTCCTTTTCAGGTACTTAAGGATATTCTTGACCGTTGTCTAGTGTTCCACTCCTGGATCACTTTGAAACCTTCCGGCCATACTTACGGCAAGGCAGACATCTAGTCTTGTGCACAACATCGCATACATGATAGAGCCTATGGCAGAAGCATAGGGGATGACACTCATCTTTTCTCTATCCTCTATAGTCGTTGGGCATTGAGTCTTACTCAACTTCACACCTTGCCAAATAGGCAAGAACCCCTTCTTGTACTGATCCATTTTGAACTTCTTCAAAATCTTATCAAGGTATGTGCTTTATAAAAGTCCTATCAAGCGTCTTGATCTATCTCTATAGATCTTGATGCCTAATATGAAAGCAGCTTCTCCTAGGTCCTTCACTGAAAAACACTTGTTCAAATATTCCTTCATGTTTTCCAAAAGTTCTATATTATTTCCAATCAGCAATATGTCATCCACATATAATAATAGAAATGCTATAGACCTCCCACTCACTTTCTTGTAAATACAAGCTTCTCCATAAACTTGCATAAACCCAAACGCTTTGATCACCTCATCAAAGAGAATATTCCAACTCCGAGATACTTGCACCATCCCATAAATGGATCGCTGGAGCTTGCACACTTTGTCAGCATTCTCTGGATCGACAAAACCTTCCGGTTGCATCATATACAACTCTTCCTTAAGGAAACCGTTAAGGAACACTGTTTTGGCATCCATCTGCCAGATTTCATAATCGAAAAATGCAGCTATTGCCAACATGATTCTGACGGACTAAAGCATCGCTACGGGTGAGAAAGTCTCATCGTAGTCAACTCCTTGAACTTGTGAAAATCCCTTTGCCACAAGTCGAGCTTTATAGATCGTGATATTATCGTCCGCGTCCGTCTTATTCTTGAATATCCACTTATTCTGAATGGCCTTTCGCCCTTGCCACTTGAGCTTCCATTGGTTTTTCCCTTTAAGAGGAAAGGGTGATGCATCAAAGTAGAGATAAGTATTTCCCTCACTTTAGAACCAAGGTATCAATCAAACAGGAGGTACAAGCAAGTCTCCAATCTATGCACCTGCACAAACAATCAAACACTTGCACCCAACGCGATAAATGGGTTGTCAATCCCTTCACGGTCACTTGCAAGGATGGGATCTAATAGAGATAGATATAAAAGTTTACTAAAATGTAAAACAAAGTAAAAAACAAATAAAACTCAGCGAGGTATTTTTGAGTTTTTTGATTTATAGATCTGAAAATATATGATGGAAAGTAGACCTGTGGGCCATAGGTTTCACTATAGGCTTCTCTCTTGAAAGAAAACATAAGGTGGGTGAACAAATTACTGTCGAGCAATTGATAGAAAAGTGCAAAGTTATGACGATATCCAAGGCAATGATTATGAATATAGGCATCACATCCATGTCAAGTAGACCGAAACAATTCTGCATCTACTACTATTACTCCGCACATCGACTGACTCCTACCTGCATCTAGAGTATTAAGTTCATAAGAATAGAGCAACACTTTAAGTAAGATGACATGATGTAGAGCGATAAACTCAAGCAATATGATATAAACCCCATCTTTTTATCCTTGATGGCAACAATATAATACGTGCCTCGCTACCCCTTCTGTCATTGGGTGAGGACACCGCAAGATTGAACCCAAAACTAAGCACCTCTCCCATTGCAAGAAAAACCAATCTAGTTGGTTAAACCAAACTGATAATTCGAAGAGAAATACAAAGATATTTCATCATGCATAAAAGAGTTCAGAAAAGACTCAAATATTATTCATAGATATTCTGATCATAAATCCACAATTCATCGGATCTCGATAAACACACTGCAAAAGATTATTACATCGGATTGATCTCCAAGAACATCGAGGAGAACATTGTATTAAAGATCAAAGAGAGAGAAGAAGCCATCTAGCTACTAGCTATGGACATGTAGGTCTGTGGTAAACTACTCACACTTCATCGGAAGGGCAATAGAGTTGATGTACAAGCCCTCCGTGATCGAATCCCCGTCCGACAGGGTGCCGGAAAAGGCCCCAAGATGGGATCTCACGGGGCCAGAAGCTTGCAGCGGCGGAAAACTATTTTGGTGGACGCTTCTGGTGGTTTGGGAATATTTGGGAATTTATAGGCCAAGAATTATGGTTAGACGACTCCCGTGGGCCCACAAGCCAGGGGGCGCCCCATGAGGGCTTGTGGAGCCCTCGGGACTCTTCTGGCCCCCTCTCCAAGCTCCGTGGATGTCTTCTGATCCAAGAAAAATCATCGCGAAAGATTTATTCCGTTTGGACTCCGTTTGATATTCCTTTCTGAAAAAAGCCAAAAAGAAGGAAACAACAACAACTGGCATTGGGCACTAGGTTAATAGTTAGTCCCAAAAATGATATCAAATAGCATATTAATGCATATAAAACATCCAAAACAGATAATATAATAGCATCAAACAATCAATAATTATAGATACATTGGAGATGTATCAGCCCTTCAGGTAGTACTTCCAAAGCCCATACTTTGTTTTCATACATGGATCCCATCTCGGATTCCATGGCCTCTAACCATTTGTCGGAATCTGGGCCCACCATCGCTTCTCCATAGCTCGTAGGTTCATCGTTGTTGTTGTCCAACAACATGACCTCTAAGACAGGGTTACCGTACCACTTAGGAGTAGTACATATCCTTGTCGACCTATGAGGTTCCATAGTAACTTGATCTGATACTTCATGATCACTATCATTAGCTTCCTCTTCAACTATCGTAGGTGTCATAGAAACATCTTTCTGTGTTGCACTACTCACTAGTTAAAGTAAAGGTTCAACAACCTCATCAAGATCTATCTTCCTCCCACTCAATTCTTTAGAGAGAAACTCTTTCTCGAGAAAGGACCCGTTCTTAACGACAAACACTTTTCCCTCGGATCTGAGATAGAAGGTATACCGAATCGTCTCCTTTGGTTATCCTATGAAGATGCATTTGTCCGCTTTGGGTTCGAGATTTTCCGGCTGAAGCCTTTTGACATAAGCATCGCAACCCCAAACTTTAAGAAACGACAACTTAGGTTTCTTGCCAAACCACAATTCATATGGTGTCATCTCTACGGACTTAGATGGTGCCCTATTTAAAGTGAATGTAGCTGTCTCTAATGCATAACCCCAGAACAAGAGTGGAAGATCGGAAAGGAACATCATAGAATGCACCATATCCAATAAGGTACGATTACGAAGTTCGGATACACCATTACGCCATGGTGTTCCAGGTGGCATCAATTGTGAAATGATTCCACATTGTCTTAAGTTATTGCCAAACTCATAACTCAGATACTCTCCCCCTCAATTAGATCATAGAAATTTGATCTTCTTGTTATGATGATTCTCAATGTTACTCTGAAATTTCTTGAACTTTTCAAATGTTTCAGACTCATGCTTCATTAAGTAAACATACCCATATCTACTCAAGTCATCGGTGAAGGTGAGAAAATAATAATATCAACCGCGTGCATCAACACTCATCAGAACGCACACGTCAGTATGTATGATTTCCAACAAGTCACATGCCCGTTCCATTGTTCTGGAAAACGGGGTTTTGGTCATCTTGCCCATGAGGCATGGTTCACATGTGTGAAGTGATTCAAAATAAAGTAACTCCAAAATTCCATCAGCATGGAGTTTCTTCATGCGCTTAACACCAATATGACCTAAGTGGCAGTGCCACAAGAAAGTGGTACTATCATTATCAACTCTACATCTTTTGGTATCAATGCTATGAACATGTGTATCATCACTATCGAGATTCAATAAGAATAAACCCCTCACAATGGATGCATGACCATAAAAGATATTACACATATAAATAGAACAACCATCATTCTCTGATTTAAATGAGTATCCGTATCGCATTAAACAAGATCAAGATATAATGTCCATGCTCAACACAGGCACTAAATAACAATTATTCAGGTGTATCACTAATCCCGATGGTAATGGAAGAGCGAGCGTGCCGACGGTGATCACATCAACCTTGGAACCATTTCCCACGCCCATCGTCACTTCGTCCTTCGCCAGTCTCCATCTATTCCTTAGTTCCTGCTTTTAGTTGCAAATGTGAGCAACCGAACCGGTATCAAATACCCAGGCACTACCACGAGAGTTGGTAAGGTACACATCAATAACATGTATATCATATATACCTTTGTTGACGTTGGCCCCCTTCTTGTCGGCCAGATACTTGGGCCGCTTCCAGTGGCCAGTTCCCTTGCAATAAAAGCACTCAGTCTTCGACTTGGGTCCAGCCTTGGGTTTCTTCACGGGAGGAGCAACTGCTTTGCCACATTTCTTTAAGTTTCCATTATTTCCCTTGCCTTTCTTGAAACTAGTGGTTTTATTCACCATCAACACTTGATGCTCCTTCTGGATGTCTGAATCAGCAACTTTCAGCATCGTAAACAGCTTAGAGACTGACTTGTTCATCCCTTGCATGTTATAGTTCAACACAAAGCTCTTGTAGCTAGGTGGTGGCGATTGAAGAACTCTGTCAGTGACAGCCTCTGGCGGGAGCTCAACTCCCAACTCAGCTAGACGGTTGTAGTACCCAGACATTCTGAGTATGTGCTCACTGACAGACCCGTCCTCCTCCATCTTGTAGGCATATAACTTATCGGAGGTCTCATACCTCTCGATCCGGGCATTCTTCTCAAAGATAAACTTCAACTCCTGGAACATCTCATATGCTCCATGACATTCAAAACACGTTTGAATTCCCGGCTCTAAGCCATACAACATGGCGCACTGAACTATTAAGTAGTCATCAACACACGACTGCCAGGCGTTCACAGTGTCCGCAGTTGCTGGAGGGGGTCGCGCACCAATCGGTGCATCACGGACATAAGCCTTTTGGGCAGCCGTGAGGATAATTCTCAGATTACAGGCCCAGTCCACAAAGTTACTTCCATCATCTTTTAGCTTAGCTTTCTCTAGTAACGCATTGAAATTCAGGGGAGCTACTACGCGAGCCATTTATCTACAACATAAATTTGCAAAGGCAACTTTAGACTATTGTTCATGATAATGAGTTCAATTAATCATGTTACCTAAGAACTCCCACTCAAATCAACATCCCTCCGGTTGTCCGAGTGTAACACGATCCAAATTCACCAACCCAAGTCCGATCATCATGTGAGATGAGACGGTTTCAATGGTGAACATCTCCATGTTGATCATATCTACTATATGAATCGTGTTCGACCTTTCGGTCTCTTGTGTTCCGAGGCCATGTCTGTACATGCTAGTCTTGTCAAGTTTAACCCAAGTGTTCCGCATGTGCAAAACTGGCTTGCACCCGTTGTATGCGAATGTAGAGTCTATCACACCCGATCATCATGTGGTGCTTCAAAACATTGAACTTTCACAATGGTGCATACTTGGGGAGAACACAATTTTATCTTGAAATTTTAGTGAGGGATCACCTTATAATGCTACCGTCGTCCTAAGCAAAATAAGATGCACAAAAGGATTAACATCACATGCAAATCATAAGTGACATGATATGGCCATCAACTTGTGCTTTTGATCTCCATCTCCAAAGCACCGGCATGATCTCCATCATCACCGGCATGACACCATGATCTCCATCATCGTGTCGCCATCGGGGTTGTCACGCCAACCATGCTTCTACTACTATTGCTACGTTAGCGATAAAGTAAAGACTTACATAGCACTTAATGATTGACACACATGTCATATGCTACCTCTTGAGCACTGCGTTGGTTTTCCCTTGAAGAGAAAAGGGTGATGCAGCAATGTAGCCTAAGTATTTCCCTCGGTTTTTGAGAACCAAGGTATCAATCCAGTAGGAGGCTCCTCACAAGTCCCTCGTACCTACACAAACAAACAAGAACCTCGCAACCAACGCGATAAAGGGGTTGTCAATCCCTTCACGGCCACTTGCGAAAGTGAGATCTGATAGAGATAATAAGATAAGATAAACATTTTTGGTATTTTTATGATATAGATTGGAAAGTAAAGATTGCAAAAGAAAGTAGATCGAAACTTATATGATGAAAGATAGACCCGGGGGCCATAGGTTTCACTAGTGGCTTCTGTCAAGATAGCATAAGTATTACGGTGGGTGAATAAATTACTGTCAAGCAATTGACAGAAAAGTGCATAGTTATGAGAATATCTAAGCATGATCATGTATATAGGCATCACGGCCGCAACAAGTAGACCGACTCCTGCCTGCTTCTACTACTATTACTCCACACATCAACCGCTATCCAGCATGCATCTAGAGTATTAAGTTCATAAGAACATAGTAACGCATTAAGCAAGATGACATGATGTAGAGGGATAAACTCAAACAATATGATATGAACCCCATATTTTTATCCTCGATGGCAACAATACAATACGTGCCTTGTTGCCCCTGCTGTCACTGGGAAAGAACACCGCAAGATTGAACCCAAAGCTAAGCACTTCTCCCATTGCAAGAAAGATCAATCTAGTAGGCCAAGCCAAACTAATAATTCGAAGAGACTTGTAAATATAACCAATCATACATAAAAGAATTTTGAGGAGATTCAAATATTTCTCATAGATAAACTTGATCATAAACCCACAATTCATCGGATCTCGACAAACACACCGCAAAAAGAGTTACATCGAATAGATCTCCAAGAACATCGAGGAGAACTTTGTATTGAGATTCAAAGAGATAGAAGAAGCCATCTAGCTAATAATTATGGACCTGAAGGTCTGTGGTAAACTACTCACAACTCATAGGAGAGGCCTTGGCGATGATGTAGAAGCCCTCAGTGATCGATTCCTCCTACGGCAGAGCACCGGAAAAGGCCCCAAGATGGGATCTCACGGGTACAGAAGGTTGCGGCGGTGGAAATAGTGTTTCGTGGTGCTCCTAGATGTTTTCAGGGTATGGAGGTGTAACGCTCATGATGCAGCTATATCTATGACGTGTTGAGGCATGACTTAGAGGCATAACCGCATTGTAGGTTTTGTCGCAAGAAGGGTCATCTTCACACAATCCCATGTAATGAACAAGAATGGGATAAAGAGAGTTGGCTTACAATCTCCACTTCACACAATACATAAATAAATTCATGCATCATTCAAAATACACTCATAGACCGACTATGGTCAAATCCAAATGAAAGAAGATAACCCCAAATGCTAGATCCCCGATCGTCCCTACTGGGCTCCACTACTGATCATCCGGAAACGAAACATAGTAACGACCAAGGTCCTCGTCGAACTCCCACTTGATCTCGGTTGCGTCACTTGCACTGGTATCCTCGGCACCTACAACTATTTTGGTAGAATCTGTGAGTCACGAGGACTCAGCAATATCACACCCGCGAGATCAAGACTATTTAAGCTCATGGGTAGGAAAGGGGTAAGGTGGTGGAGCTGCAGCAAGCACTAAGCATATATGGTGACTAACATACGCAAGTAAGAGCAGGAAAAGAAGCAACACATCGATCGAGAAGCTAGAAGTGATCAAGAAGTGATCCTGAAACTACTTACGTTCATACATAACCCAAACCGTGTTCACTTCCCGGACTCCGCGAAAAGAGACCATCACGGCTACACACGCGGTTGATGCATTTTAATTAAGTCAAGTGTCAAATTCTCTACAACCGGACATTAACAAATTCTTGTCTGCCACATAACCATGGCCATAGCTCTCGAAAGTTTATACCTTGCAGGGGTGTCCAAACTTAGCCCATCATAAGCTCTCACGGTCAACGAAGGATATCCCTTCTCCCAAAAAGACCCGATCAGTCTCGGAATCCCGGGTTACAAGACATTTCAACAATGGTAAAACAAGACCAGCAAAGCCGCCCGATGTGCCGACAAATCCTGATAGGAGCTGCACATATCTCGTTCTCAGGGCACACCGGATGAACACTACGTACAACTAAAACCAGACCTCAAGTTTCCCCGAGGTGACGCTGCAAGTGGCTCTAGTTCGGACCAACACTCAAAGGAGCACTGGCCCGGGGGGGGGTTAAAATAAAGATGACCCTCGGGCTCGCGCCCAAGGGTAAAGGCTTAGGTGGCAAATGGTAAAACCAAGGTTGGGCCTTGCTGGAGGAGTTTTATTCAAGGCAAACTGTCAAGGGGGTCCCATAAATCACCCAACCGCGTAAGGAACGCAAAATCAAGGAACATAACACCGGTATGACGGAAACTAGGGCGGCAAGAGTGGAACAAAACACAAGGCATAAGGCCGAGCCTTCCACCCTTTACCAAGTATATAGGTGCATTAATTAAATAAGAGATATTGTGATATCCCAAAATATCCATGTTCCAACAAGGAACAAACTTCATCTTCACCTGCAACTAGCAACGCTATAAGAGGGGCTGAGCAAAAGCGGTAACATAGCCAAACAACAGTTTGCTAGGAATGGATAGTTAGAGGCTTGACATGGCAAAATGGGAGGCAGGATAAACAAGTGGTAGGTAGCGCAACCATAGTGATAGAGCGAACAACTAATAAAGCAAAGATAGAAGTGATATTGAGGGTATGGTCATCTTGCCTGCAAAGTTCTCAGAGTTGTCGAAAGCTTGATCCTCGTTAGTGTACTCAACAGGTTACTCATTCACGTACTTGTCTCCTGGCTCTACCCAAGGAAAGAACACAAGCAATGGAACAACAATCAATCACGGTGCAATGCACAAGCAACATGATGCAATACATGGCATGATATGCAATATATGATATGCAATCCATATGTGTGCTCCGAAAGGGAAAGAATGATCAAGGCATCAACTTGGCAAACCAAGTATGCCGCTGGAACGATGAGGTGATTTCGGTTGAAATCGGTATAAAGATCACCAGAAACGGATGCACGGCTTGCAAATGGCAATCAAAACAAGAATGACACAATTCTGCTATTAACAGCACGATGCTACATAGCATGCAACAAGAAACTAAGCTACTTTACTCCAACATAGCAACGAAGCACATGGCAGTGATGCACAAGAGATTCTTGACAAAACATGAACACTGAACTATGGCTAAATCACACAATAGCATGTTCAAACAAGCATGGCAAAAGTGCAAAAGATAACAACATCACAGTCTTGGTGAAAATACTAACATGCCAGAAATAACATCAGGAAGCCATGTTTAGAGCAAGCAAACAACATGCTACAGGAACATATCATAGAAAATAAAGGCATGGCATGAATCTACTGTATGCATAGAACAAAAGTCTCTTACTGAACATGTGCCAAAAAGGCACAGAAGATATGATGGCACCCATGTAAACATAGCAAGTTTTATTAACAGTTTCAGACCAAAAAACAGAACATAGCATAAACAGATTTATGATAACAACTTTGCGAGCTCGAATCACTCATCACAAAGCATTGCATGACTAAACAAGCATACTAACGGCAAGATGACATGTTCATGAAGCTAACCATGGCAAGAGCAAGTTCATAGGATGCATGTATCACTAGTAACAACCATGGCAATATGGATTAACATGTTAACATTCTGGCAGGAACATTTTATAGCAAAAGTAGAGCAAGAACAAGACATGCTAGGGCACTCCATAATTGCAAACAGGAGCATGGATGGATAGAGCATAACCATATGTTCAAAACATCCTTACTAAAGTATCCCAAAACAAGCATGGATATCACTGTAGCATCAAGTTTACATGGCATCAAAATAACAGCAAAACAGGGACTGAAATCAGCAACATCATGAAGCCTAGTTTGCATGCTTGTGCTAGCCACCAAATTTATCACCAAAATACATGGTAAGCACCTCTGTAAAGATGGTATATTGTAGATCAAAACACCTTTAGAGGTCATGCTCATAGGATGCACACACAAAATGCAATGAAAAAGACAAATCACCAAGTTCTGTTAACAAACAACAGTTAACATCATATATCACTCTTGCAACGATTATTTAGGCATTAATATGAACTCAAACAAGCATGGTACAATAGAACAAAATGAAGAGCATCACATGATGAACATTTTGACATATTAAATGCACAAATCGGAGCACGGAGCATGAACTTATGGCATGATGAACAGGGCATAAAAATAACAGGGAGCTCCGGGACTGGAATTTCACCTCGCGGATCTGGGGGTTGACCTGACATGCAAAATGAGGCGAGGCGGATCTGGCCAAAGCTCGCCAGAGACGAGGCGACGGTGGCCGGAGTTGGATGGAGAGGGCGCCGACGGGATGGGGTCGGCCGGATCTGGCCGGACCTCGCCGGATCCGGCGCCGGCGGAGGCGGTGGCGGGGCCGGGTGGCG
>NC_041389.1:589815492-589832267 GCF_002162155.2 Triticum dicoccoides
CCGGCGGGCTTCGGTGGCTGCGGGCGGTCAGGAGCACTACAAAAAAAAGACACATTCGTGACATTTTGGGCCGAACGAAAAAAAATTCTGTCATGGATATGAAACTTCTATGATGATAATTGTGACAAAACCCGGTATCATCATAGATGTGGTGGGCTCCTACTTCTATGACAAAAAATCATGATAGAAAATGGGCTTTTTGTCCTGGGCGGGCCGGAGACGCAGCTGCATGACATTCTTTGGGCCGTCCATGACGGAAAAAACCATGGTAGAAGCGAGGGGAGGAAAATTTCGGGGAGTTGCCGGTTACGGTGGGAGGTCGGGGGCCGAGCGATGCGCGTTTCTCTCGTACACGTACACGCGTGTGTGCAAGGCATTGGCTCTAACTGAACCCGAGCGAGGCGTTGGACTCTAACTGAACCCGAGCGATTGCACTGCAGGCTACGCGTTACTGAACTCGAGCAGTCGATCGATGGCTGTTAACTGAACCCAATCGAGTGATTCCTTCGCTACTGCTGCTAACTGAAGCCGATCGATTAGATGAACAGTGAGCGTTGCGAGGGGGGAGGGGGTTGGATGAACAGTGAGCGGTGGCATTGCCTCTGGCTGAACAGGACCCCGTGGTGTGGAGGGCTGGATGAACAGTAGACGGTGGAGGGGTGCCCGTGGAGGGGTGGTTGAACAGGACCCCGTGGTGTGGAGGGTTGGATGAACAGTAGACGGTGGAGGGGTGGTTGAACAGTAGCCGGTGGAGTAGCGCACGGTGGAGGTTGGAGGAGTTCGACAGTAGCCCGTGGAGGCTGGAGGAGGTCGATGGTGGAGATGAACAGTATCTCGTGGAGTCCCGTTTTGCGGTACGCCACACCCCTCCCGATCAACAGGACCCCCGTTTCGACCGTAGCGCTCCAACACAAGTCCGTTTCGGCCGTTTTGCGGTACGCCACACCCCTCGCGATCAACAGGACCCCTGTTTCGGCCGTTTTGCGGTACGCTAGACCCCTCCCAATCAACAGGACCCCCGTTTCGACCGTAGGAGGTTTGTTTCGTCCGTTTTGCGGTACGCCACACCCCTCCCGATCAACAGGACCCCCGTTTCGACCGTAGGAGGTCCGTTTCCTCCATTTTGCGGTACGCCACACCCCTCCCGATCAACAGGACCCTGTTCCGAATGTAGGAGGTCTATTTCCTCCGTTGTGCGGTACGCCAGGCCTCGTTTCCATCACCTGTTCTGTCCAAGCCCTCCTGATGAACATGACCACGCATTCCGTTTCGACCCAGCCGGTTGGCTTCCATGCGTTCCGTTGCGTCCCGATGAACACAACGCATTCCGTTGCCCCCCCATGAATACGACGCATTCTGTTGCCTCCCCATGAACACGAGCCCTCGTCGTACGAATGCGCGAGTAGGCGTTCGAGACCCCGCCCGTATGTACACATACGTGGCCATATTTTCTTTCTTGCACCCTGGCCGTTGTACGTACGTGTACATGCTACGTGCGTGCCTCTACTACGACACGTGCGCGCCTCTACATCGACCAGTATGTACGTACACGTTCGCGACCAGAATGACAACGCTACGTACGCTTCGACCAAGTGGGTCCCGACTGTCAGGCACTTCCTTGCCTGCGAAGATGTAGCTGGTGGGTCCCAGCAGTCAGGGGGGCGAATCGTTTTTTCTTTGCCCGGACACACTTCCTTGCGTGCGTAGATGTAGCTGGTGGGTCCTAGTAGTCAAGGGGGAAACATTTTTTTTCACAAAATACGGTGGCCCGTCCGGTGGGTCCCTGCTGTCAGGTGGAGGAATAATTATTTTGCGCATAATAAGGTGGCACTTCCTTGCTGCGGCCGTGGACCCAGATGTCAACCTCTCCATGTACAGTCCATGTCCGATGGAAGCCGTTCCTTGACCATGTTGACCACGCCGCGCCGAGAGCACCATGGAAGTGGACGACGGCGAGGCCTAGGAAGGGGACGACGCGGATCCGGGGAAGACGCGGCAGTGGATGCCCATGCGTAGAGGAGTACGGGGGTTCACTGGTTAAGCTGTGGTGTGAGGCTGCCGTCGCCACAAAATAACACTATAACAAGGGGTGTGGGTGAGTAGAGGGATGGCCTGGATAGCGGTGGGAGTAGTAGGGGGTGGTGAGGCCTCCGCCGCATCGCGGCCGGCCACGGGAGGCAGGAGCACGAGGCACGACCGGCACTGGTTTGGGCGGCTGGAGCAAGAAGATCAGAGGTTGAAGAAGCACTAAGGCCGTTGGATGGACACCGTACAGTCACTAGAGCTAGAATTGTGCATATTGACTAAGTTGACAAAGCCCTCCGTCCCCGTCAACTTAGTAGGCCCACAAGTCAGCCTGCCAATATACTGGGTCCCAGCTAACAGGGGGAGTATTCATTTTTTTGTGCGTAATAAGGAGGCACTTCCTTGTGTGCGAAGATATAGCTGGTGGCTCTGAGTTGTCAGCGGCGGTACTGTTTTTTTCGCGAAATACAGAGGCCCTTTTGGTGGGTCCCCGATGTCAGGTGGATGAATCATTATTTTGCGCATAATAAGGAGGCATTTCCTTGCGTGCGGCCGTGGACCCAGCTGTCAGCCTCTCCACGTACAGTCCACTTCAGATGCATGTCGGTTGTTGACCATGTTGACCATGCTGCGCCGAGAGCACCAGGACGGTGGACAATGGTGAGGCCTAGGAAGGGAACGACACGGAGGCAGGGAAGAATCGGCAGTTGTTTCCCACGCGGAGGGGAGTACGACTGTATGAGGGTTTATTGGTTCGTCTGCCCTCGTCGGAGAATAATAGCAGGTGTGGGTGAGTAGAGGGATGGCTAGGCCAGCGATGGGAGTACGGTGGGGTGGTGGGGCCTATGCGGCAGCACAGCCGGCCGCGGGGAGGAGGGAGCAGGCTGTCCCGCTGGCGCTTGTTTGAGCGGCTGGAGCAGGAAGAGCAGAGATTGAAGAAGCATGACGGCCGTTGGATGGACATCGTACGGTCACTGGAGCTAGAACCATTCATATTCACTAAGTTGACAAAGCCCTCTGTCCCCATCAACTTAGTAGGCCCACAAGTCAGCCTCCCACCATGGTGGGTCCCAGCTAGCAGGAGGAGTATTCATTTTTCTGTGCGTAATAAGGAGGCACTTCCAGTGGGTCCGAGCTGACAGCAGGGGGAATGTTTTTTTCACCAAATACGGTGGTCCGTCCGGTGGGTCCCAGCAGTCAGGGGCAAACGCTTTTTTCACGAAATACGGTGGCCCATCCGGTGGGTCCCAGCAGTCAGGGGGGTAACGTTTTTTCCGCGAAATACTGGTGGTCCGTCCGGTGGGTCCTTGCTGTGAGGTGGAGGAATAATTATTTTGCGCGTAATAAGGAGGCACTTCCTTGCGGCTGCCGTGAACCCAGCTGTCAGCCTCTCCATGTATAGTACTCTTCCGATGGAAGTCAGTCGTTGCCCACATTGACCACGCCGCGCCGAGAGCACCACGGCGGTGGACGACGGCGAGACCTAGGAAGGGGACGACGCGGAGCCGGGGAAGACGCGACAGTGGATGCCCACGCGGAGAGGAGTACTAGGGTTCACTGGCTCGGCTGCGGTGTGACGCTGCCGTCGCCGCAGAATAATAGGGGGAGTGGGTGAGTGGAGGGATGGCCTGCCAGCGATGGGAGTAGTATGGGGACGGTGAGGCCTCCGCGGTAGCAGAGCCGGCCACGGGAGGCAGGAGCATGCGGCACGACCGGCGCTGCTTTGGGCGGCTGGGGCAAGAAGACCAGAGGTTGAAGAAGCACTACGGCCGTTGGATAAACATCGTTGACCACGCCGCGCCGAGAGCACCAGGGCGATGGACGATAGCATGGCCTATGAAGGGAACGACACGGAGCCAGGGAAGACACGGCAGTGGCTGCCCACGCGGTGGAGAGTACGAGGGTTGACTGGTTCGGTTGCCGTCGCCGGAAAATAACAGGAGGTGTGGGTGAGTAGAGGGATAGATAGGCCAGGGATGCGAGTATGATGGGGCCGTGAGGCCTTCCCGGCAGCACTGCCGGCCACGGGAGGCGGGAGCAGGCGGTTCCGGCGGCGCTGGTTTGGGCGGCTGGGGCAGGAAGATCAGAGACTGAAGAAGCACGATTGCCGTTAGATTGACATCTAACAGTCTGACGCTGGTAGAGTCGATTGTTGACTAAGTTTCTTTTTTAAGAAACCTTGTGTATGCATGAACTTAGTAGGCCCACAAGTCAGCCTCCAAATCTGTGGCAGACAATATAAAGCCCATTTGCTATTTTTTATAATTTTCAGCCCATTTGCTAATCCTTAAGTAATTTATTACAGCCCATTTTCTGCCCAGGACCACGGTCAAAAAGTTCAACCTTATTTTGCATATTTTGGTGGAGTCCAAACTGTTGTAATCCCGAAATGGTAAACATTTTTTAAGAACTTATTGATTTGCCAAAAAATTGTTTTGTTTTTGTAAGCAAATAAGACGTGGAACAATTGAGTTGGTTTAAGGGAAAACCAGTGGTAAAAAATCAGCGCTGGGTGGGAAAAAACAACAAAAATAAGGATGTAAATATGAAAAGGGAATTTTATATGTTTTCAATATAATGATACGTGTATATGAACTAGTAAAACTATAGGTAGAGATTAGAAAACAGATGTAGGACATGCGTTTCAAGAGGAAAATAGAACTGGGCTGTGTGTTTGATTCAGTAAAAAAACTGCCTGCTGATGTTGTAAGACAAAATATAACTAACGCTGGCGGGACAGAGGACAGCAGATACCTGTTGGATCTTTGTGCCCCGTTGTTGTCATGACCTGGGCCTGTTAAAAACAAAACCAACCCTGGGCAGTCTACATCCCAGTTGAAACTTGCTCGACCTGAAATGAGAGAATTCTGCAAGTACAGACTAATAACTGGGATGCAGCACGAATATTGTTTTTTTATCGTCATAATAAGTGCATGCACTTGTTTCGAAAAAATTGGAGAACTGGGAATTTGAACGGAGTGCTTATGCTACCCATCAAATAAAAATCAGGTGCCTAAAAATTCGTTTCGAAACAAATGATTCAGCTTTATATCCACGCCGACCCTCGGCATGATGATTGGAAGCAAATGCAATTTCATACCAAAAGATCGTTAACAACAATACCAACTTGCGGATGACAAGGTAGTACAACTACCAATACCAAACTAACTTATAATCTTTTTACTCCTGGCCCTAGTGTTTGTTTGGTAGAAAATCTTGCAGAGGACCAGTTCCCGCTCCTTCTCTTGCTCCAGGTCCCCGAGGTGGTACTGGTGCATCACCCAGTTGGTACTCTGCTGGTCGAAGTTCTTGTTGGTGTGCAGCACCAGAACCTTTTTTGTTGCCCGTCTGCCGGCCGTTGACCATAACCGGCAAGGTATTGCCGGTCTTGTGCCACATCGCATGCATGCCGCACTCCGACTGTATCTTGCGATGCGTCCATGTGCCCCTTTTGAACGCCCTGTAATTGCGTTGGAAGAAATGCTTCCTTAGGCCACTCAGTGTGATACTTGCAGTATTGTGGAATACAGGTTTTAGTGTACCTAGTTGGCATTTTCATAACATCTTTGGCATGTTGCAGTCACTTGTTTCACTTTTTATTAACTGTCAAATTGTAATTGCTTCACCAGGTCTGCATCTAAAAAGAAAAATAGAGCTATAAACAAAGGAACATGTTTGTGCAAGTAGACGTCCGATCGGTGTCTTACCTGGAAGTTTCTCAGGTTGGGTGTAGCATATGTCGTGCTCGTTGTCGATGGTTGGTATGAACAAATCGATGAGAGACTGAAATCTCGCGCTGTCAGCACTCACTTTGGCCTCAAGGTGCTCGATCAGCTCCTGATCCGTGGGATCGAACTTGACACCAGCCGGCAGCACCGGCCAATCCTTCTTTGACTTGCATCGGTAATTCCAGTTATATGGTACTCAATGTATGATCAATCGACTGTTTTAAGTGAATGATGTAAGATTTCGACAGATAAGTGGTACTCCAAATCTGAAGTCCAGAATACCTGAACACGCCGCCGGGATTCTTGTGTCACCTCACGCACAACGTGTTGTCACGTCAATTCAATGTGTGGACATGATGAATAATTTGACCGACGTCTACTAGTACTGCTACTGTACTACTTACTAGTCGTATTTAGTGTCACAATTTATACATAGGTTTAACTAACAAGTACGCACTTGAAGCCTAACAAGTACTGCACAGCTTCTCCATCATCATTATCAATACATCCTACACAGGTGAGTTAGGATGCACTTGATCCCAGGAAGGTATCTATCCTTCAAACCAGAGGAGTGCTTCAAACTAACAACGGTACATAATATCGAACAAAAGAGGGTCATGCTACAGCAGCAGAATACATGTCTCAGTCTAGATATCAGCACGAATCAAGTTGTGCATATTTGTTGTTGGCATGAACCACATCGCCGCATGTCGGGTTTGCAAAAGCCATCCATCACATGGAAGCTTGATGCCTTTCACACACTAAAGATTATCTGGCAACAAGTTGTGTCGACGAATCTCTGGATATGGTGATTCATGAAACCCATGGTATGATGTGTAAACACAACCCCCCCTCGCGAATGGAAGTTGCATATCACAGTAATGATCGCCAGTGATATGATCGATGATTGGTTGGATGATCAGATAATTGAGCCTAAGGAACAAGGAGTGGTTGCCGAGGCTGTAAACCCGCCTCCAGTTGAATACGCCTGGCCCAACAGAGCTGGGATCTTTCTCGAAAACGAAGCAGCCATAGCCATGAACGTCACGTACGCCCCACGCATTGTTCTGCATGTGGTTTGATGTAATGGTTTGGTCAATTTGGTACGTGCGAATGAGCATCAAATGATCGCCGTCAGCTGAGCGAGCGATAAACCACCGCCATCGGCTGGTATGATTCGAGGTCCTGGAATCATGAAGGCCAGCGCATTTGCGTCTGCTGCAACAATTCAAATTGGAGACCAAAATGACAAAAATAAACAATCATGTTCAGAGTATGTGTGGAATTAAGATTATTATAACAGTGACACATATCATAGACAGGGAATTGCAATGCCGTGGTCATAATCATACCCCAAGTTAAAAAAATAAGCCAATGGCTTTCATATTCTAGCAACATGTCATGGTTCAAACATCATGTAACAATGAGAGGAAAACAGCTACGACAGCGCCTACTCATATTCTACCATAGCGCCTACTCATATTCTACCATAGCACTTACTACTACTGTTCTCATATCAACTCTAAGCAATAACATGCGTTGTTATAAAAATCTTGTAAACGAGAGTAACATATAGCAATCATGATGTTATGCTCATAATATGTATTCTAACAATCATTAGATGCCAATTGTTCTCATATCAACTCTAACAATAACATGTGCGGTCATAAAAATCTAGGAAATGAGAGGAACATATAGCAATGATGTGGTTATAGACATGCTATGCATTCTAAATTTGTAACAAATGAACAGGCAGTCGTATTCATAAGGTAAAGATGAGATGAGATAGAACAATTACACGACGATAGATTCCACCAGTATAGGCAGCCAATCTGTGTGTCGACCGCGTAAACGATGCCATCGTGCACTATAGCATCAGGCATAAATGTTGCCTCAACAGGATTGATGATGAGCCATAACCATGTATGGCGACCAGATTCCAGATAGACTAATCCCATGTTGAACAAGGCAATGAGCTTGTAATCCATGTAGTCTTCTGATGGTGTGGGCACTTCGCAGATTACAACTTTCTACAAACAGAGGTCGAGCCAAAAGCTTGACACGTCTCGTGCGTAGTAGGCAGGACTGTCCGGCGGGCCGCGAGGCTCGATGGCGGCGGTATCTAATGATGGAAGGGTGATCTCTCGCTGGGTGTAGATATCCACGAGAAGCCACGGACTACCGGTGTGGTGGATGAGAATGATCTAGTTGGCCTTCATGCCCTCCCAGTAGTGGCTGTGCATGAAGGATAGGTGGACGGGTAGTGGTAGCATGTCGAGGGGCACCACAGCAAGCTCCGTAGGATTGTCAAGTCGATGTCTGGGCCACCTGCGAGGATCGGGCATCAGCAAGCAGGGTGTCTTGAAAAGAGCCGGCCCGTTGTAGACGAGTAGACGGTACAAAGACACCGAGCATGTGGCCAGACGGACGGTGTTGAGTAGGTCCATACGACTACAGATCTGCTCTAAGAGAACATCGGGGAGGGAATTCCAATCGTGGCTCTACTTGTTAGTCGGTTCTGCCATTGGGGTTTTTGGTGCCTGCGAGCCAGCGGGGAAGTGGATTCGGGCAGGCGAGCGAAGAAGCTTCTCCTCATGTGGCCGAGCAGTGAGCGGGGGGATATGGTACGCGCGAGCTACCAAGGAAGATGGCGCGGGCGGGCGAGCAGTGAGTGGGGGTAAATGGTGTGTGACCGATGATGGGGAAGAGAGGAGGAAGAAGAAGAGAGGAGGAAGAAGAGTGGAAGACGGGGAAGAAAGTGCATTAGATCTCAATTCCACTAGTATTACTACCAGGATATAGGCACCGTCCTTCGGAGTGTAAATAGTTACACCATGACATGTGGGTCTACCATAAGAGGGCCCATATGTCAGTTAATGGAGGACAGAGGTGCGTAGGCGTATTTGCGGAAGCGTGCTCTACTGGCAAACATGATGGCAGTACTGGGTAAGGCTGATTTAGTAACACCAACACGCTGGTTCAGCTTATTAATTACGTGTCCCATCTGCTGCAGCGTGTATTGTCACTTCACTGCGAAGACTAGTTGAATAGTTCTCTCTGACCGAGATGGGGAATAATGGATCGCGAGGACTTCCTTTCTATAGTATCCCTATGCATCTACGCTCACTTCACTCATTTTGCTCCGTACCTAGTCACTTGTTGAAATCTGTAGAAAGACAATTACTCCGTATTTGGGAACAGAGGGAGGCTTTTACTCCGTACTATTTGGGGACATAGGGAGTATCATCATATGGAGGGAATAGAGGAAGCTTGAAATATGAACATGTCAATGGGAGGGAGTAAGCCCCATGCATGCTTGCAGGCATGCAACATGCAACACTCACACGTACACATGGACGCACGCAACACTTACACGCCCATGCGGCACACAGCACACGACGCAACACACACGCTCACTCTCAAGTGCTCAACCTACTCCCTACGTCCGTGAAAGACTATACATTTAGAGATTTACACATTGACCAGGGCATAATTAATGCCCAAAAGTAGCAGACTTATGTGTGCATGCGACCATTGAGATAAGAAGATTAAATGAAGGTCGTTGCATGCTGTAATTAAGGATAGACATGTAGGTGTAGCCTATACCTACAGCACAAGCTGGTGCATTAGTCAATCAATATCGATTTAGATTAAAGGCTAAATGCATTGGAAGTGTAGATGTACATCATGTACTACACTCTTTGTTTCATAGCCGATGTACACTCTTTGTTGGAAGACCGAGAGAGGACACATGCATGCACTCACATACACAGCCATGGCGGTTCGGGCGCAAGGGTTGGACTCGTGTCGCGCCTGCGTAAAGTTTTGTTTAACTGATTTCTTTGCTCTGCCAAATGATAGGTGGGACCCAGAAACTAGGTGACAATTTAACCAGTCAACAAAGTGCCACGTCGACTATGTGGCCGGTCAGTAGGGTGCAATACGGTGCTCTACGATGAGCTAGTGATTGTATAATCGCCGCAAAACTATATATAGTGACCGTAAAGAGCGTATTGTTACATACGTTGACCGCCAGTGTATTTTTCTCGTTTCAAATTAAGCCATATTAATCGGAGAGGATGCAGTATGGACTACTACTAGTACTAGTACTGCTTTGATGTGTCCCGTCAACTCGCCGAACGAGGAGAAGCTTGCTTACTATGCCTCTCCCTCGCCCACGCGCGTGGTGGTTCGCAGGACGAGGAGAGGGTTTTGACTACAGCGCCCTCTCCCTCTCCCTCTCCCTCTCCCTCGCCCTCGCCCTCGCGGTGGACGTGCGGCAGTTCAATCGGTGTCAGATTGCCAGAAGCATATTGTACTGTAGTATCATCATTGTTGGACCTTCCGAAGAGGCAAAGAGCCAAGTGCAAGGTTCGCACGAGTATGAACTGTTCAACCTCCCGAAGAGGCAAAGAGCCAAGAGAAAGGTTTTATAGGAGTTGTCGTCCTAGTAGGAGTGTACTACAACTATAGCGAACGATGCTAGTGTATGATGCCGCCACATCACGTATATACAAAGATGTGCCACCTTTTTTTCTCAAAGAGCGTGTTGGAGCCAGTGCAACAACCACACAAGTTGCACGTACACATAACACATTTACTAGTAATAAATTCTAAAGGACAAATGCCAGTATGCCACACAAGTTCATCTCCAATTCATGTGATAAATTTGTGCATGACTAGTCTACAATTCACAGCGCTATCATTCACAATTACCGTACTCCACTTACACGTTATAGATGGGCTACATGCATGTCCTCCTCTAGGTTCCAGTCCCAGGTGTTCTTCATGGATGCACGATCCATAGCGGTGGGCAACGGGAATCATTGTCGCAGCTTTCTAGTCCGGTTCCACACGATGGAGACTCATCCAAGCTGAAGCGGCATAAATCAGGGATAGCGTGTCCCAGCATGTCGTTCATCCGGCAGTGCGCACTGAAGACACAACCATGCTTCATGAACGGCAGGCCTTCCGTGTCGTGCACGGAAGGTGGCATCCGCTTCACAATGGGGTAGTTGTCCCTGATGAAAACCGAGTACTCTCCAAGAGTGTTCCTCGGCACCCACATAGCATCACGGGGGTCGAACTCGGCGCCCTTAATCTAGTACACGCGGAATCCCAAATCTGGACACATGGTGACGTACATAGTCAAGGTCCATGCATAATAATGTTGTGCTCAAATATGGCGGTCAGTAATACTGTGCAGCAAATAGTACTACTCCGATATAGAGGAAGTAAAATAACTGGCTTATTATATATAGCCACTCTTGGCTACATGGATGAGATAGTAAGACATGGAAAAACAAAAATGGTGGCAGCTAGTGGGTTCAAATCTTCAAGGGCCTAGCTAGCTATACGCGTCCTCCAAGGTAAAAAGTACTCCTACTAGTACTACTAAGTATACTAATAGTACAACAATGAAAGAGAAGGCGAGAGGGTTAAAAAATGGAATACCTGGGTAGATGGTGACGGTCCCTGCTAAGATAGTGGATCATGGTAGATTGTGGTAGATTGTGTGACCATGCTGCACATCAGTGGTACCATGGGTAACGACTGCTAAGATAGTTGATCCCGATATGCCAAAGTCAGCTACAAGGTTCCAGGTTAGACCGAATCATGGATGCAAATGCACATCCAGGATGACTGGTCCTTGCAAAATAACTGAGTACCGTTAGTGATGCAAATGATGGTTTGTGCATTCCGTTTGTAATCTCCCGTACCGTAGGATGGCAACCAGATGAAACAAGTCCCCTGGCTTTTCACCGCGAAGATGCAGCCTAGATGGTGCACGGCATCTTCGAACGTGTAGGGGTACAAATCTGCCGCCGCCAACATGCGCCAGCCTCTACCGTTACTGCGTCTTGCATTGATGGCAATCCTTATGTCGAACACCGCGGTGATATAGTAATTGTCGTAGCCGCGTCGCTTTGTCGGCGGGTCCGCAATTGCTATCTTCTTCAATCTCATGTAGGCATCATCATACGTATTCAAGCCCAGCCAGTCCGGAAGGCCGATCCCAATGGTGGAGAAGGGGTCTACCAGAATGGCCGCACTGCTGTGGATGTTGTGCAAAATGATGGTGGTATCCGGCCGGAGGTATGCAAGCCAATCTTCGTTGGCACCGGCCCAGACCTATATGTAAGACGGTGGGCAGTGGAGAAATTACGGGATGGAAATGGAATAACTAAGTACTACATTATCAAACTCCATTACTGACCTGCTCATCGGACAAAATACGACTACCTCTCAACGTCGGCAACTCTAGCGGAGTAAACGTGCAACCATGGCCAGGGAGCAGTGGATTGTTCGAAGGATTGTCCCATAGAAGAACCTTCTCCTCGACGACGCATGGAAGACCAACAAGCATGGCCTTTTCCCAAGCCTGTTTAAGCAGCGTCTTGAAAAAGTTGGTGCAGGAAGCATCGAGTCTTGCGGCGGTGAGGACGTCAGAGCGGCGTGTGATTTCTCCCAGAGGATCGTCGTCCAAGGTCTCCCGGCCCCGACGAGGAGGAGAACCGCCTGGCGAATCCATGGGAGCAGCGACGAACTACCTTCTCTTCGGGGGGAGGGGAACTGGCGAGGAGGAGATAAGAGCGTAGTAACCACAGCCACAGGGCCTCGTCCCTTCCAACTGTAGATCGTTCCTCAGTGAAGGGGTGAGGCTATTATTTACTACTAGTACTAGCATTATGGAACGCTATGGGATTGCATTATACTATAAATAATAGCACTAGTAAGAAATTTTTGGCACTAGGTAGTAGTTTTTGGCGTGGATTAAGAAATTTTGGGTATGTTTTTGCCATTTTTTGTACACGCCAACTAGTGTCAAAAAACGTCTTACATTATGTGACGGAGGAGTATGTACTCGTACTGTAGCAGTACTAGTACTACTTTTCTCAACTAGTAGTGCGATGTACTGTACTTCTAGTCTAGTCTAGTCTAGTATAGTGCACCAGTTTTGAACTCTTGAATCTCAGCGCCAAGGAGCTACAATTGGAAGTGGAGGGTACTACTGTTCTCTAGAACCATCGTTGTACTATCAATGCAGGGAAAGTAGACCTGCGTAGTGGCCTAGTGGGTACTCTCGGTGCTCTATTCAGCTGCTCCTCTCACGTAGCTGGCCTACTCAGCCGCTCCTCTCACGCACACACTAGCAGCCTGTTTATCAGCGACGGTTACTACGGGGGCAGAACATTTGAGTTATTTGATACAGCGACTAGGCTTTTCGCTTCCATTTGTGGAGGTGTAATGGATCTCGTCGAACTTTGTTAGTAGTTCCTTCTTTATGAATGAGATGAAGCAAAGCTTTTGCCTCCGTTTAAAAAAACACGTCAAGATGTTTCTTTTATAGTAGAGCTGATAATGGAGTGAAGTCCATGCGTGCAACGCCACAAGCTACAGAGTAGTAGTAGAGCACTTTACGTACAGAGCCATATTGCACAGTTCCCAATGCCCCGCCAGGCTTTTCTGGCTCCTCGGGCTTAATTGGGAAGCGCTAGTTTAAATATGCTACTAGCTGATGAGGAATCTGCAAGCAAGGTGCGGCTAGGGCGAGCACACGAGCCACGGGATGCTGGGAACGAAAAACCGTTCACATGGCTAGGTTGTCCAGTGCACCCAGATTGTGGAGCCGCATGTCCGTTTGACTTCAAAACTCAAACTACCCATGTAAAATATTGGCGCGCGGCGAAGTGTAGTAGTACTATTTTTTTTTAAATGCCGCCGTGCGTTCGGCCGGGATCGAACCCACAAAACGAGGTATACACTCCCGCGACCACTAGTAGTACTCATTGGAGTACAATGCAACCTAGAATCGCCTTTTGTCGCTAGTAGTACGTACATTGTTCCTTACAAGAAACCCCTAATACTGCAAGAAACCACTAAAATGCCAAGAAACTACTACCACTTGCATACGTGGCAGACTTAAGATAAGACTACCTTATCAACCATTGTACATGCTCTTACCAACAAAAATCCTCGAGCGACCTCCTACCTCCGGCCCGTCCACCTAGTCATCCTCGGCCATGGGACGCAGCTATCGCTGTCGGCAGAAGGCGAGGTCAAAACCGCCGGCGGTGCGGAGCCCATGTTGCGGCAGCCCGGATGCCAGCTCCGTCCAGCGCTCGCGGCTGCTAGCTGGCCAAGATAGCTCCGTCCAGCTGCTTGTCTGCAAGGTTTGCTATCTAGATTGGCACGGAAGCGCGGCGGCTTGCTCGCGCGCACCGCGCTCTGGCCAGCCATCTGGCTCGAGCGAAGGCCAGTGCGGCGGCTTGCTCGCTCGTGAGTCACACTCAGGCCAGCCTGCCAACCTGTGCGGAGGCCAGCACGGCGTTCGGCCCGTCCGGCGGAGCGGCGGCCAACTCGCTCATCAGCGGCGCCATCGACGAACACGTATCAGTACTGTTTGAAGTAATGTTCAGGAAAAATAATGATTTGAGGGGGAATAACAGGATAGAAGGTCAGATGTGCGTCCCTCGTGTCAACGGTCAAACAAAATGTGTTGGTTTAAGCTGCCTCGTCAACACGGACATGTGGGCCAACCCTGTCATAAATGGGTTTAAACGAACCTAATCGATAGGAGTACTAGGTAGTAGTTTTTGGTGTGGATTAAGAAATTTTGGGTATGTTTTTGCTATTTTTGTACAATAGATTCTTCCTAGGGCTGGTTGAAAGTGGTAGTTTTTTGTTAAATACTCTACATATTGTAAGTAGGAGTGAAAGTTAAGCTTTGGAAGCCAATAAGCAAGGCTAGTTACATAGTGCATATGTGTACATTATTGAAAGTAAATATCAACCATGAGTGACTAATATCTTGATGGAAAACTCGAAACTATGGAATACTAGGAAAAAATGCATGGTTGGAAATACTAGCAATGTTCATGTCCGTTACAACGAATCATAATTAGAATAATACTTATTCACAAACTTGGTACAAAACACTCTAATTTTGATATACATATGTCACTAGAGATATATTATGTTTCAATTAGAATATATTCCTTGGGCTGTTTTGGTGAGGTTAGGGAGGGATGTGGTTGGTTTTAAGATACTAATTATGGGTTTTTCTGCAAATTGGTAGACAAGTGGGATGTTGGTGAGAAAAGGCAACAACTTACCTCGCAATCGTTAGATGTAGATCTAATGGTCAGAAACGACGGATGGCAGACACACCAGGATCACCAACTTAGTCTTGTGTAGGAGTACTAGCAAGATCCGTGCATTGCACGGAACATCAAGATGTATTTTTTTTATAAAACACTTGTTGTGATTGACCCTTGCGGGAGTAATCACATGTGTAAAAACTAATGATATCTCGAGAAATATGAGATAAGGTGAAGAGGAGGTGGGGTGTGGTGATGGTTGGTGGTCGGACTGAGCCGAGGCATGGGGATTGACGACGCCGGCAGCGGCCACCAGGCCAGTTTGTTCCAGAGGCTTCCTTTCTTAATTGCTCAACAATGAGGTTTGTTGGAGATAAGGATGAACGAGGGAAGGCCTTGTCTGCAAATGTGGAGAGGGGTGCGGGTATCTTTTAGTTTAATTTCCATCCGTCAGATATAGATCGGACGGTCTATATTGCAAGATGGCACATGTACCATCATCACCAACTCGGTTTTTTATAAGAGAAGAAATATAAGTATGGAGATACAAACGTATTATCAATACTTGCTTCCGTAAACTAGCATCTACATTCTATTCAACGCCTCGGCATGTGGGGCCTTAGCACAATGACTTCTCGACTGTGTAAAACAAAGATTTTCCCATCGCCGACAAGGAGGGGGTGACGGCGGCGTGCTTTTTGGCTTGATCTAGTCCTAGTAGTCATACTAGGTGGTCTAAGCACGTGTAGATTTATTCTTTTTCACGTCTCGTGTTCGTCGTACTGCCACGACTGTTGATGAATAGATGGTAAGTTATTCACGGGGAAACCCTTGTTGAGCGTGTTTGAGAGAGAGAGAGAGAGAGAGAGAGAGAGTGCGTGTGTGTGATATGTTAGAGACTGAGGCAATGATAACAAATTCTTTGTGTCTATGTGTGTGGAGGATAGAGAGAGACATGTACATGGGGCTTTGTGTTGTGTAACATGGAGACACATATACATAATTAGAGAGTGAGTGTGTGAGTTACACATGTGGACATGGGGAGAGATGAGGATCCAGATAAATGGGTGTTTGTGTGTGTCTGTGTGTGTTTGTGCACGCGTTTGTGTGTGACAGGGAGAGAGTATATGTGGAGTAGAGAGACCACTGATGATGTAAACCTAGTATAAGGGAAGGGGGAATGGTGTGATATGTGTAGTAGCGAGATAGCACGGGTGCGGGCGCGGGGAGCAGACTATTTGGAAGAGACATCGAGTGTGTGTGTGGGAGAGGGGTGTGAGAGCGAGAGAAAGAGAGAGCTAGCGACGGAGAGAGAGAGAGAGAGAGAGGAAGAGAGGGGGAGAGAGGGGTCTTTTGTGTCCATAAATGGCGTATAGATAGGGAGACAATGTTGATGTTGTCCGAAATTGGCCTATGAACGGAGACGCAAGGGAAGCGAGTCATCGTGTGTGTGATAGGGACTTCATGAGAGATCTAGAATAGATGGTGTAGAGAACAATGTGCGAAATCGAGAACGATTATACATTAGGGAGCTATGCAAAGAGTCACGACATATATGTATACAGGGATGGAGCTGGGGCGGGTCCGCATGTGGGAGAGATAGAAAGAGGAGAGTGGTGCACAAGGAGACAAAGTGTGCTTGTTTGCAGTGGGGGTGGTGTGTGAGGTGAGTGCGCGAGAACCACATAACTAGGGAGATAGACGTTTGGGGGCGACGTTTTGTGTGTATGGGAAATATACACTCTACATAGTGCGTGTGCTTGGGTAAGAGAGATAGCGGGAGACCTGGAGAGTGAGGGAAGAGATGTGTGCACGCCCAAGAGACAAAGTGATAGAGATCTATGTTGGGGTCTGGACTTTACAAGAGAGAGGGTTGTTAATGTGCTCGTGTGTTGGTGTTTGGGGGAGAGAACGACTTTTC
>NC_041389.1:589832476-589887226 GCF_002162155.2 Triticum dicoccoides
TCTATGTTTGAGGGACTTTAGTGTAATTGAGATATTGTGCACTCATGGTTGATCAATTTGTTTCACTGTTTGTGCTATGAGATAACGATACTTTTGAACATGCGTGATATACCTTGATGTACCAGAATTACAAACCTAAGATTGGAATTTTGGAATTCGACTCCATCATTAGCTTTTGTAATTCATTTAAACGGAGGTACAGTTTTTAAGCCGGGATGTCGTGATTTCAAATTCATATATCAAACCTAGAGATATACACATACGGGCATGTTCAAACTTTATGATCATCCACTTTATTCATACACATACACATTTTTTACTTTTATCATCATATTTAGGATAAACACATTTGGAATTTCATTTGAATTGGACCGTATGATGGTATTTGCTTGTAGTAGCTCAATGATCAATATTTGAATTGAATGGACACCTAAGTTTCGAGTTGGAGACATTGATTTTCAAAACTTGCACATTTTTTTGCATGCAAAACAAACAAATTGCCGGCCATGATATCATAGTCGGTCGTACGAGAGCAGAATACTTATAATTTTAGGTGCCAAAAGCTTTCAAACTTCCCGCTCACATCGAAATATCACGCGCCCGAAAGTTTAGCCCTGCGATATTCCTGTTTTACCCCTGTCACATGAACAGAAAAGGGTTGCTTTGGTAACTCCATTGTTTTCCCCTCTTTGCCCCCAACATTCTTCCCCGGAGCCCCTCCCCTTCCCCTCGCCGACCCCCCAACCACGGCAAGCTGCCGAATCTAGTCCTCCGCCACAGCGGTGGACCTCACACCCCGCCGGATCTACCTTCCGCGCCTTGGAACCCCCAACTGCCAACTCACCACTTCACCAGAGCCGCTTCAGCGACTGGCTTGTCCACCGCTCCACATCTCCTTGACTGCCATCATGGTCCACCGCACCGGATCTGCTTAACCGGCGCCCTCGTCCACCACAGTGTTGGCCCTTCACTGACTCCCTCGTCCGCCCATTCGCTACCCCTTCATACAAGCCCTCGTCCGCGGCAATAGATTCGCCTCACCGAAAGCACTGTACAACGCGCTCGCCGAAGCCTTCGTCCACTGCACCCGACCCGCTCCACGGATGCCATATTCAACTCCACCAGCCCTGCTTTACCAATGCCGCAGCCTCATCAGGTTATTTCGATTTGTACTCCTTCGGTTTTTCTCTTTATCGTGTAACTGTTCACTTACCACAGATGAGCTTTCTTGTATGTCGACAAGCGCCGCAACCGTAGCACCGGAGCCGCTTCAGCGACGGCAACAGCCGGCCCAAACTCAACCGCAACACGAGCACCATCGATGATCCTTAGCTATCAAGTATGACAATGATACCCATACACCGCCGAGAATCAGGTACTATTATCCAACGGCCGGCGCCTATGTTCACTTTCCTAGCATAAGCACCGCACCTTTGAATTTCTTCAGGGCATCATTCAGTTTTTCATGAGACGCGTTATTCTGCTTGCACCTGTAGGGCCATACTTCTGGCAGTGAACATGTTACATGTGCTAAATTACATACCAGTGCACATATAGTTAATATGCTTTAGTTTTGTTCTGATGCCACATGTTTGTTCCATCAGACTGCTTAATGTTCTCTATGCTTAATTACACATCAGCAAACTAGCATGTGGTTCCGCTGCTTTTTGTTCGTCTTACCCTACATTTTCTGATGCTAGCTATTACATCACTGCTCTGAGCCTCTATTCATTACTTGTTTGTGTGTTCTTGATCTTCCCAAGTTGCATGACTAATTTGATGCTTCTATTAATTATGGAGCTGCCAACCCCGTCAAGCAAAATATTTGTTCTTTTGGGGCTGGCACCTCGAACAAGCATAAAAATAGAGTGAAGCAGATATATTGTCGTGTATGCACACACCCTTCTTTAATTAGTTTAGATGAACCATTGATGATCAATTCGGACCAGTGCATGCGATTAAAATTAATTTTACCTAAATAGATGGTGCAGAATAAACTACAACAACTAGATTTGCAACCACGGGATGCTGACGATATCTTCAAAGAACATTGCAACAGCAGCTAGGCTTCACAGCAACATATGGTAAGCCAGTGTGTTTTAGTACATGTGAAATGTAATGCGAGTGGGCTGCTTTCTTGGCTTGTGCCATCAATGTGTAATCCTACCGAATTACAAATAGTTCAGTTGTCTGCTTTGCTGTATTGCTTGATTCGAATGCTTGTTTGTTGTTACGCTATACCTGAGTTGGCCAATATGTCAGGAGTGCATGTTGTACTATCATAAAGAAATGCATGCCTATTTCATTTGAGTCCTTAACTTTTCCTCTCAACTTCATCACAAGACTTTCTTCGTAGTTTATATGAGGCCACACTGTTAAGTGCTTTCTCAGATTATTTCAACTACTTAGATGCCTTGGCAACATAAATATAGCAGTTGTACACTCCCTTTCAACTAGGGATGTCAATTGGGTCCCGTTTAATCCCGATTAAAGTCCACTAGTGGTATGATAGTTCAAAAGAGTTTTTGTTTTTTGAGGAAAATGAACTAGGGAGGTAGCAAAACTAACTAGATGGGACTGGCGGATGCCGTTTATTTGCCACTTACATCCCTAGTTTCATCTTACCATTTTAATTTCTTTTCGGCTGATGCTGCTTCGAACCATTTAAATATAGTTTGCCATGCTCAACAATAATTCATCCGTCGTTTACCATGTAAGCGTACTACCTGGATCATACGATAACTATCTCTTACTTATGTCCAGTGGAAACCTTTCAGGATGCCATTCACACTAGGACACAATGTACAACCCCAGAATCTATTTGTGGAAGCAGTGCGCCATCCATGTTACCAGATGGTAGCAGTTCAGAGGCAACACCGCCGGAGAGTAGTCTGAGCACAAATATTATAGTGCTTGAGGCTCTACTAGAGGCAGAAAGAGATGGTGTGGCTGCCATGAATGAGGTAATCTTTATCTTGATGCTGGAAATTACGGAATTAGCGGCACGCATTATGCAAGCAAGCCAAGAATTGGAGGAAGTAAGAATGTTGCATTTGAAGACGGAGGAGGTCCTGCTGTTTCTGCTATCTGAAGCCCAAGGTAATCCCGGTTCTTCTTTAGATACCAGTTGAAATTGTCATTAAATTATTGTACTTGCATGTTGTGTCATGTCTCTGAATGGATTATGTTGCAAGACCCCCTATGTTGTCCATGTGTTGTAATGATCCGAATTTTTTAGGCGAGGTAATCCTCAGTACTTGTATAATTGACATAAGGTGAACTATTTTTCGTGTGAGCATATTGTATTGGATGAAATAACTGTTTGAATCAGAGTGTATACAACCTACTAAATTCGGAGATCACGCCATTTCTAAATCATAATCATATATAAAGGTGGAATAAATCTTTGTTGTGGTTTTGAAGAAATAAATAACAAAACGTATAATTATCTGTGGATATTCGTAATCGAATACAAATTGGATTTGAATTTAGTTTGCCAAGTCCCACGGCAAACGTGAATGCTAATTCTCCCAAGTTTTGAACGAAGCGGCTAAACACCCACTATAATTTGTGGGCTGCCTGAAGCAAGTGTTTGCAAGATGGAAATTACTGTCTACCCCTGACACTTGACATCCTTATCGACCGGATTTACACTTCTGTCGATAGGGGTAGACTAGTAACTTCAATCAGATGTGACACGACGGCCTCTGAGCCCATTCAGACACGGTGGGCGCCAAACGTGAGTAGCAAAACACATTTGATTCAAGCTCGTCCGAAAGACATGTGTCTCTTCCTCCACTTCCCCATTCGTACACGGTGGGCGGCAAAACAAACTTTCCTCGTCCGAAATCGATGTAGGCTAATATTTTAAATAGGGGCAGATGTGTAACTTCCATCAGACGTGACACAACCGCCCTACTTGTCAGCCCCGTTCATTCACCGTGGGCGCCAACCCGTGGCGGCAAAACACCCTCTCCTCGCCCGAAATAGTTACTGGCAAATATTTGGGAGATGCGAGATTACCGTCCTATCCCTAACCGATGCGATGTCCGAAATTTTAAACGGGGGATAAGTTCGTAACTTTCCCCCATTTCAGCGAAGCGTGTCCCAAAGTTTGAGATCCCCCCTCCCCTCCATTTCCCCATTCATACACCGTTGGCGGCACGACAACCTCTGCACTGCGGCCAGCCTCCTCCGTCTGCCACCCCATCCTCTACCTTGCCGGAGCCGCTACCCCTACCCCTTCGTCCACTGCAAGAGATGGACGTCTCTCATCCACGGCGCTGAACCAGGATCCTTTCATCGCCTCCTCTCGATTCATCGGCACCGTCGTCCACCTTGCCATTGCCGCTCCTACGACCGCCTCGTCCACGGCAACAGGATATATCCCCCGACCCGGCCGTCTAAAGTCTTCTTCCCCGCCGCCGACAGCCATCGCACCCGCGGCACCCTCAACGTATCAGCATAGGCCTACACGGCGTCACAAGAGAGGTGGTACTCTTCCATATGTGCTTAAGTTATTGATCTCACCCGGAAAATAGATCGTAATTTGTTTACTGTACTTTTCTTGTCCGTACCAAATCGTAGTGGCTAGTTGAAAGCAAACATTGGTTGTGAAGTAGCTTTGTCCGGTTTGCACCTTCAGATCCGCCATGGCACGGGCACTATACTCGTAAAGCTTATGGTTTCCCCCTTTATATTCACTACCATTATCGTAGGTGCTTCCTGTCGTGCTAGCACTGCTCCTCAAGACCTCAACCCAGAGCTTACGTGTTGAAATACGAATCTAATATGATGCTCATATCACTAAAACAGAGAACGTTTAATTGGTCACCTAATGTTCCTATATTCGTTTCGAAAAGCATGTGCGCCACCCACTGGTCCAGCTAGTTCCACTTTCCTGATTTTTCTCTTGATGCTTAGGGTTTTCCCCTTTTATCTACTCTACTATGATCTGCGTAGGTGCTTTCTGTCATACTAGCATTACTCCGCCCTTCAAGCTAAACAACACAACAGTCAGAATTCGAAAGCTTAGTTGTTCAAATATGATTGTGATATGATACTGATATTAGTTAACCGATACATTTAATTGGTTAGCTAAAGGTCCCACTTGAGTTTCCAAATGCATGTCGCGACATATAGAGAGACAACACAATTGCATTTCTTTGTCACTTGTTGACTGTACTTTCTTGTCCATACCAAATCTTAGTTGTTATTTCAAAGCAAACATTGGTTGCTAACTACCCTTTGCGCGGTTTGCAGCTTCAGATCTGCCATCCACTGCCACGGTCAACATTGTACTCATCATGCTTATGTTTTCCCCATTTTATGATGACCACAATCAGCCTACGTGGTTCGTGTCGTAATAGCACTGCTCCACCTATAGAGCTAAACAAGCTTAGTTGTACAAATTCATATCTGATATTATTGCTGATATTAGTAAAACTGAGAGATGTTTAATTGGTGAGCTAAATGTTCCTACTTTAGTTTTGAAATGCATGTGAGCCACATATGGAGAGACCGGAAAGAATAGTATTTCTCTGTGTGTTATGGTTCATCATGGGTGGCCAACCGACATTGTATTGAAAGACTTGTAATATCTTCAATCTGCTTGCTCTTCTACTCTTCTTTAAGATCATACTCTTATCTTGCGGTCGACTGGTCAGGTCGAGTTGTTCTCCCTTAGTATATTTTGAATCTGTCAGGTCAGGTCAACTTGTTCTTCTTTACTATATGTTGAAGCTATCATCTGCGAAGTGTCATCACTTCTAGAGCTCTCATATTTTGAGTAGTAGGCCACATTATATTAATGCACACAACAAATTACAGCATGCATGGCATCTTTTAAAAGAATTACAGAGATAGCACAAAGGGGTTTACAGGGAGGCAGTATTGGATTAGAATCACTTCTGCATTACAAAGAAAATCTCACTTGTTTTTATGTTTTCATGCATGTCAGATATTGAACATTATCAAAATGAATATGAGAATGGGCACACGAGAGGAATATTGCGGAACTATCCACTGGCTAAAAAACTTGGCATGGTGGAGGATGGTCTATCTTATTCACCCATCAAGGTGCTTGCTCTAACTTTGCAAAGTTGTATTGGTCGCACATATTTTGCATCTGACCTCTTGCATTACTTCTACTTTGTTACACCATCTGCTTAGTTTAAGCATCATATATGATTATATGCCATACCTATCCATTTTCTGTACCTATTCCATGTGTCGTCACACTATGTTTTTCCAGTCAAATGTTGTTCTTTCGTAATAGATGTCCAAAAGGAAGAGGGTGAGTGCAGATCCTCAAGGAGTACAAACTAGGTATTTGGAAAAGGTAGTGATACCTGTTAAATCAGATAGATCAGCAACCACAGAAAACACAGGCCCAACTGTGCCACACTTTACTCCTACTCCAGTGGCCAAACCCCTATTAGAACTGCTGGGAGCCCAGCGTCAGGTACTGTCTGTGATATCAATTCAAAATTTGAACTCTTAAATTCCTGCTTGTGCATTACCTTCTCTCTTGTATGAAAACTAATTTCAGATGAATCTCCTTGCTCAAAGGATCATACGATCTCAAAACAATAATGGGCTCTGCATTGCTCTTGTCAGTACATCTCTCCCTTTTGCCTTGTAACGTTGTACTTAATTAATTGCTATTTGATTATGTATCATCAGTCTGCACCTGAGCTTCATTATCCTCTGTTTCTTCCAATATTATTTGATCTATATTTACTCTTTGCAAAATGTAGAATAATGGCAATGCTTATAAAGAATTTTCTTTGGGGAATTTATTGAATTATCCTTCCATCAACATAGAGAAGGGCTTTGTCCAGCCCGTGTTAACATGTAATGTAAGTTCATCCTTCTCAAGCCTTCAAACTTTGTCCTAGTATAGATTTGGACAGGCATCATTTCCTCCACTGCTGTTTGCTTTGCTGTTTACATCTGATTGGATGTTTGCAACAACTACTAGTTTCAAATTGTAGTTTTAAAAACATGTTACTTATGCAGAACAGATCCATTTATTTGCTTATATAATTGTGAAACCTGTTACATGTCTCCTTGTTTCTCTTTCAGAGTCGTATCTCTTACGCCAGGTAGAACTTTAGGGAAGATAGTGAGCCAAACCATCTTCAGGACAGCAAGATGACCCCAAGGTCCTGTCTTGATGAAGACAGTGAGTTGAAGCTACTCACCAGCAGGTGTGAGACAACCTCTGTGCAGTCGCTGCCTCAATTAGTTCAACTTCTTCAGTCTCAACTTAAACCAGAAAGGCTTGCTTCAGCTCAGCTCCGACTTGAAGTCAAAGATGCAATGAAGATGTCAGAGGACTGCCATGCGCACCATCATGCCTTAAATCTAGTGTTGATGCATCTATCGTTGATACAACTGAGGTCTACTCAGCTTCTTCAGCTGTTTGGGGGACCTGACCTAGCCAGGCCTAGTGCCTTCTGAAGTGCTCTAAGTTTTGTATATTCTTTTGTCGGCGTGTTTATTTGCACTGGTGGCAAACTTTGATGCCCAGTGGATGTAATATGTGATAGCCGTGATAGCATAGTGTAAGTTGCTTGCTTATTTATTTCCTTGTTATCTTGTTTATTTGTTTGTTTGTAGTCATTGCAGTTCTTTTTCCACGGTTTGCTAGTGGCTGCAATAACCTATTTTTTAAAACTAGGCTACAATAACCTTTTTTGAGAATTGGCTACAATAACCATGGGCTAATATTTACTGTAGTGACACTAGGCCTCCTACGGGCCGTAGAAACAGTGGGCCTTCTACGGGCCATAGAAACAGTGGGCCTTCTACGGCTCGTAGAAACAATGGGCCTTCTATGGGTCGTAGAAACAATGGGCCTTCTATGGGCCATATCATCAATGGGCCTTATACGGGCAGTATGATAACATGGGCCAATAATAGGCCGCATTATGGCCGTAAACGGGCTAGAGTTGGAATCGTCCATTCATGGGCCGACCATAACGGGCCATCGTTGATAGGTCGTATTTCATGATGCTATGAAAACGGCCCAACATATTAACGGACCACAAACGGGCTGACTGTAACCACGAGCTGAATTTGGCCCACAAGCAGAAAATGACAGTAACGGGCCGTAAGTAAACGAATGCTGGAAATGAGCCCAAGAATAAATGGGCTCTGAGAAGGCCGAAAGATAGCATTGGCTGGAAATAGCCCAACGGAATAACGGGTCATTAATGGGTATAAAGTGATACACTGTTCATTACGGGCCAGTTTCACCACGGGCCGTTAATGGGTGTAAAGTGATACACTGTTCATTACGGGCCAGTTTCACCACGGGTCGTTAATAGGACAAGAGTTACATAGGGCCTCATATGGGCTGAAAGACATCATGGGCCATACATGGGCCAGAAGTGAAAACGGGCTGGAATCATATTGGGTGGCCCAGATGACACTACTGGGCCTAATTCGGATAGGGCGTAACGGGCCTTGGGTTAGCGGGCTGTAAATGGGCTATATGAGAACAGGCCGTTAACATGCTTTACATGGGCCGACCCGCCACCTTTTGACCAAGTCAAATGGGCCGGCCTTTTCGCAGGAATGGGCCTCTGTTGGGCCATGCCACGTGTCGACGTATAAGAGGCGCCTTCTGTCCAATGAGTGGATGACATCTGTCCCAACGATGAGCCGACACGTGTTTCCTCCAGCCAATGATGATTTTACACGTGGAAAATCCCCATTGGTCGGGGCTGTTAACGGGTTATCGGATCCAAAACCCGACCCGATAGCTTAAAGGTGTTCCGTTACGGTGGTTGCCACGTGTCCGTCACCCTTGATGAAAGAACTTCTGTGACACGGGATTTATCGTCATGGAAGTGGACACTTCCGTCATGATAATTTTGGTAATTTCATGGAACACTTCTACGACAGCACATGTATGACTATCTTGATCCTGTCATAAAATCGTCATGAATGTACATGCATGACAGAAAATGCGACCTACTGTGACAAACACGTATCATCACGGAAGTGTATTTTTTTTGTAGTGGAGCCACGTGGCGCGCCTCAATTGGTGCGGGCGGGGCGGCGATTTCGTCCGGCTCGGGCCGGACGTGTCCGGCGGCGTAGGAGGGTGGAGCTAGGGTTTCATCTGCGCGAAAAATTCAGGGAGGGCACCTATTTATAGGTAGGAGGAGGTAGAAGTGCCCAAATGGGGTGTAGTTTTCGCCCACACAATCGTGATCCGACGACGGAGGACATGGAGATGGTTTAGATGGGTTATTGGGCTGTTTTGGAGGGGTGTTGGGCTGCAACACACAAGAGGCCTTTGCGGTTACCCAGTTAACCGTTGGAGCATCAAACGGCCTCCAAATGGAACGAAACTTGACAGGTGGTCTACCGGTGGTGTACCAAGGCCACTTGGCAAAACTCAGTCCATTCCAAGTACGTTTTTCTCCCGCTCATGACAAAAGACAAGAGGGGTCGCCGGGTTTCATGTGAGAGTGTCGGATTGCAAAACAGACAACGGGGAAAATTCTCGGATGCATGAGACGAACACGTATGCAAATGAGATGCACATGATGGCATGATATGAAATGCATGACATGAACAAAATGCAACACGAAAGACAAAAACCAAACCACGGAGGGAATATCATAACACATAGCCGAAAATGGCAAGAGTTGGAGTTACAAATATGGAAAGTCACATTCGGGGTGCTACAGAGGTATATATAGGCGAAGGAGGTCGGTCAGAGGTATATATAGGCAAAGGAGGTCGGTCAGGGGAGCCTCGAGGGGCCCACGAGGGTGGGGGCGCCCCCCCCCCCTAGGGCGCGCCTTGCACCCTCGTGGCCGCCTCGGCTGCTTCTTGACGTCCACTCCAAGTCTCCTGGATTGCGTTTGTTCTAAAAGGATCGCTCCTGAAGGTTTCATTCCGTTTGGACTCTGTTTGATATTCCTTTTCTTCGAAACACTAAAATAGGCAAAAAAAACAGTAATTTGGGCTGGGCCTCCGGTTAGTAGGTTAGTCCCAAAAATAATATAGAAGTGTAAAGTAAAGCCCATAAACATCCAAAACGGGTAATATAATAGCATGGAGCAATCAAAAATTATAGATACGTTGGAGACGTTTCATCATACAATAATTAAAGACAACCCTATGGCTCCTTCCGGTTGCCGTATGCTTCGACATGCAAGTCGATATAAACTATTACAAACATGATCATCTCATACGTCAAATACATTTCATCATGTCTTTGGCCATATCATATCACAACATGCCCTACAAGAACAAGTTAGACGTCCTCTAATTTGTTGTTGCATTTTTACTTGGCTGCTATGCGTATCTAGCAAGAACGACTCTTACCTACGCAAAGCCACATCGGTGACGTGCAAGTTGCTATTTAACCTTCTACAAGGACCGCCTTTGTTGAATCTGATTCAACTAAGGTGGGAGAGACAGACACCCGCCAACCATCTTTATGCAACAAGTTGCACGTCAGTCGATGGAACCGGTCTCATGTACGTGGACATGTAAAGTTGGTCCGGGCCGCTTCATCCCACAATACCGTTGAATCAAGAAAAGACCAAGGAAGGAAGCAATCTGAATATCAACGCCCATAAACTACTTTGTGTTCTACTCGTGATGTCATCTGCACAAGGCCTAGCTCACGATGCCACTGTTGGGGAACATTGCAAGGGAAACAAAAAAATTCCTACGCTCACCAAGATCAATCTAGGAGATGAAAATCTATGAGAGGAGAGATTGCATCTACATACCCTTGTAGATGCTAAGCTGAAGCGTTAAGAAACGCGGTTGATGTAGTCGAACACCTTGGCGATCCAATCACGATCTGTCTTGCGAACTCCCGATCCAAGTGCCGAACGGACGACACCTCCGCGTTCAACACACGTACGGATTGATCACGCCTTCACCTCCTCAATCCAGCGAGCGATGGTGAAGTAGGAGCTCGAGTCCTCTGGCAGCACGACGGTATGGTGGCAGCGATTGTGGTGGAATCTCAGTAGAGCTTCGCTATGCACTACAGAGAGGAAGAGGGCTACGATGGAGAGGAGAGGCAGGCGCCATGGCATGTAGGGGTTGCGGCTTCCCTCTCTCTACCTATCCATATATAGGTGGAAGGGGGAGGAGGGGAGCCCTAGGGTTTCCCTAGGGGGGCGGCGACCACAAGGGGAAAAATCCTAGATGGGTTTAGGCGCCCGCCCCCCTTATGAGGCTTGGCCCCCAAGGCAAAGGGGTGGTAGCCCTAGGGGGCCCCCACCTCCTATGGTTATGTGAGATGGGGTGAGGGGTGTGCACAGCCCCTTAGTGGGCTGGTGTGCCCCCTCCCCTTGGCCCATGAGGCACCCCAACACTTGTTGGGGCCCCGAAAACCCTTTCGGTCATCCTGGCCATAACTCGGTGCCCCTGGAACACTTTCGGACTCCGACACCCTTCATCCTATATATCAATTATCACCTCCGGACCATTTCGGAGTTCCTCGCCACGTCCCGGATCTCATCCGGAACTCCAAACAACCTTCGGTAACCACTATAACAACTCAACTATACTTATATCGCCACCAAACGTTAAGTGCGTAGACACCGCGGGTTCGAGAACTATGTAGACATGACCGAGACACCTCTACGGTCAATAACCAACAGAGGGACCTGGATTCCCATGTTGATTCCTACATATTCTATGAAGATCTTTATCGGTCGAATCTTTGATGTCAAGGATTCATCTAATCCCGTATGTAGTTCCCTTTGTCTATCGGTAAGTTCCTTGCCCGAGATTCGATCGTCGGTATCACCATACCTAGTTAAATCTTGTTACCAGAAAGTTTCTTTACTTGTTACGTAATACAAGATCCCGTGTAACACTTTAGTCACATTGCTTGCAAGCTCATTGCGATGCTGTATTACCGAGTGGGCCCTAAGATACCTCTCTGTCATATGGAGTGACAAATCCCAGTCTTGATCCATGTCAACTCAATAGACACCCTCGGAGACACATGTAGAGCACCTTTATAGTCACCCAGTTACGTGAGACGTTTGGTACACACAAGGTACTCCTCCTGTGTCAGTGAGTTGCATGATCTCATGGTCATAGCAACATATACTTGACATGTAGAAAATGATAGCAATAAACTTGATACGATCATATGCTACTTTATAGTTTTGGGTTTTGTCCATCACATCATTCTCCCAATGATGTGATCCCGTTATCAAATGACAACTCATGTCTATGACTAGGAAACAATAGACAGTTTTGATGAACGAGATAGTACGGTAGAGGCTTACTAGGGACATGTTGTTGTCTATGTATCCACACATGTATTTGAGTTTCGGGTCAATACAATTATAGCATGGATAATGAACGATTGTCATGAACAAGGAAATATAATAATAACCACTTTATTATTGCCTCTAGGGCATATTTCCAACACCGCGCGACATCGCCAGCCCAGCTATCCCCAGTCTCTTGGTACTGTGTTGCGTCAGTATGGGTTGGCAAGCTTGAACCACATACTTGACATTTACCTCTTTTTCTGCTTGGGACATAAATCCCTCGTTCCAATTACTGCACCTTTTCCCAAATCTCTCCATAATAGGTTTAAATTTGTCATTCTTCATTCTACCCTCAGGATTCTCTTCTTATTTATAGATTTATATTTGATTCTCCATTTTTTTTGTTCATTGATTTAATTAAAAATGTTTAGAGTGTATGTTTTCGGTAGTGTTCACCATGTTTTAGAAAATGTACATCAGATATGTTTGAAAATGTTTGCCTTGTTTTATGAAATGTCCGTCACATATTTTCAAAAATAATCACCGTGTTTTAAAAGATGTTCAATACAATAAAAAAATGGTCACCACATATTTATAAAATGTTCATCATGTATTTGGAAATATATTCACCTTGTTCTATAAAGTGTTCACCGTGTATTTAAAATGGTTTATTATCTATTTTAAAAAGTTACCATGTGCGCGACGAGACGAGGTGGACTGATGGATAGAAACCGATCGGTCAATATTGAACCAACGTGTCGTATTATATGGTTCACCTTGAATTTTCAGATGCGGTGTAGCTAATCAGTTTACACATGCAGACTGTCGGCCCAACTGGTACCCAGGGCTGGTAGACCGGAGCCTTGACGATGGCATTCGGCTAGAGGCTCAGCTACCTAATGTTGTACTAGCTCGTCAAGAAGTATAGCTGTGGGGCGTTGCCTCTCGATGAAGGTTTCCCGGGATCGATCTGAGAAGCCCTCTTACCCCGCAAGCCTCCACGAGGATGGAGACAGTAAGAGACGGTTTGACAGGAGCACTTAGGGGCTGTTTGGATTGTGACTATATTTACCATATATTGCCACATGATTTTTGTCACATTTGCCACACTTGCCTTAGTTGAGTTGTTCAGATTGTTAGCCACACTTTGGCTTGCCTAAAGGAATCTTGCCATACTTTTCGTGTCTATGACATGTGGGGCTCACTGCTCATAAAAAAATCCTTGCCTTAGGTGTGGCTAGAACTAAACACTTACCTAACTTGATCAAACTTGCCTAAGGTTAGGTGTGGCAAAGTGTGGCAAGGTGTGGCTAGGAACCAAACAGCCTCTTAATGCGAGCCACGCCGCTACGATGGATGATGTCAGGAATCAAGACATGACACGATAAATGGCGCCGTTTGAATTTTGTGGCATTGGGGCACGCCGCACCTAAGGTCATCCATGGTGATCTTAAGAGATTCACCTGCCCGGCATGCTGCTACATGGCTGTCCTGTGGCAACTCACGTAGGATAGTAAAAAGGCGTGCCCCACCTTGGACGACACGGTGGACAAAGTTTGAGAATAGGGTTTAGGGTTTTCCGTGGGGCAATGCCTCTCTATGTATCTCTATATATAATGATCAGCACATACAATTACACAAGTACAGAATACGTGTACGTGACACACTAGACTTATTTAACACTCCCCCTCAATATGAACTTATACTCTATACAAGGATTAGATTGGTACTAAAACGGTCTAGCATCTGTCGAGTGGCTGGTTTGGTGAACACATCAGCCAGCTGATCATTAGAGGAAATGAACCAGACCTCAAGAGCTCAGAAGCAACGTGCTCATGCACAAAATGGAAATCGATCTTAATGTGCTTGGTACGTGCATGGAAAACTGGGTTGGCAGTCAGATATGTGGCTCCTAAATTACCACACGAGAGAACGGGAACACGCTACTTTGAAACACCAAGCTCTTTGAGTAGTGACTCTACCCAGATGGCTTCAGCAGCTCCGTTTGCCAAAGCTTTGTACTCAGCCTCTATACTGGATCTTGACACTGTCGGTTGTTTCTTAGAACTCCAGGAAACAAGATTCGGTCCAACAAAGATAGCAAAGCCTCCGATGGATCGACGATCATCAGGGCATCCCGCACAATCTGCATCAGTAAAAATACTAATGCTCGTGGAGGCAGCCTTCCAAAACTTCAGTCATGTGTGCAATGTCCCTTTCACATAGCACAGAATGCGCTTAACATCTTCCAGATGAACATTAGTGGGCTGCAAGAGATACTAGCATACCTTGTTCACTACAAACAAAATATCTGGACGAGTGAGTGTCAAATACTGCAGTCCACCAATGACACTGTGATATCGGAAAGAATCATCGGTACTGAGAGGTTGTCCAGACACTCGGGAAAGCTGATCTGAGGTAGACAACGGTGTGGAAGTGGGCTTACAATTCTCCATGCTCACACAGTGCAAAAGATCAAAGATCAAAGGCATACTTCCATTGAGTCAATGTCATCCCCCCTGAATTGTACGACGCTTCCAAACCAAGGAAGTACTCCAAAGGCCCAAGGTCCTTGATAGGGAAACTGGCCACAAGGGAGTGAACAAGACCATCAACAGCTCGTGGAGAAGATCCGGCAATAACAATATCATCCACATAGACGAGCATATAGATCTGAACATCACAATAGCGGAAGAAAAACAGAGATGTGTCTACTTTGGAGGAGACAAAACCAAGTTGAATAAGACGTGCACTGAGCCGAGCATACCACACACGAGGGGACTGTTTGAGTCCACAGTGTCGGCGTCCTGGATAAGGGGGTATCCAGCCCTGCCTGCCTGTGACCCACCACGTGGCTCTATAGACGGCCTGGTACGGCCCAGCTTCAGCATCAACAACTCAAGACCCTCGCGAGGGGCCAAGCCTCGCGAGGCGGACGATGCCAAGACCCCCGAGGGGATCGGCCTCCTCAGGCTGGCTCCCGAGGGGCGGAGAGTTCTATGCAAGGTATACCTCACGAGGCTCAGCTGACGTGAGCCATGACGACCAAGGCCAGGCAGGCGCCAGGCGAGCGCAGAGCGCAGGTTTCCTCTTTGGTGCAAAGGAGGCAGGCCGTAGGCAGGGAGTCCCGAGGAATCAGCCAAAGGTTTCCATTCTGGTGCAACAAGACCAAGATTGCCAGGTCGGAGGTCATCGACGAGCCCACTACAGCGTCACGGCCAGAGGCTTTTCGTAGGCAAAGACTACTTTTGTCAGGATAAGCTGCACTCCTTGCCCCCTTTCAAATCCGGTCGTTGTGGGATCCCTTTCCACCAACATTTGGGAAGAGGAGCAAGGCCACTATAAATAGGACTTAGCCACCACCATGGAGGGGGATCGGATCCATTCTCACCCGACCACCTCACCAGCTCTCTTGAGCTCAAGAACACCTCTCCTCCTGAGGCCAGTTCATCCACTGTACTAGTTCATCCTCAGCCCTCGAGGCAATCAACCAAAACGCTGGAGTAGGGTATTACACCGCAAGGTGGCCCGAACTAGGATAAACTGTTGTGTCTCTTTGTCTCTTCGAGCTCGTCGCGCTAGGCTTAGGAGGATCGTGAGTAGGCAGACTATGTAGGTTTAGATCTTCGCACGCACGCCAGAGTTCGAACCTCAAAAGGGTTTTCAGAACCCGTAATCCGGCATTTGGCACGCCAGGTAGGGGTGCGGCGGAATCTTCTAACCCGACCACCAGATCGTGCTGCCGGCCCCGATGGCGGGCGCTCCTCCATCGACCCAGCTGACACGCATTCCTGAAGAAGCGCCTGGGCTATGGTGTTTCACCCTCTCCCTGCGGCAGGTGCAGTGGTCGTCCAAGTTACGACCGAAGATGTCGCCACGTTATGACGGCACGGCATATCCGGCCGCCTTTCTTCAAGCATACGAGGAGGCAGTCTGGGCGGCCAGCGGAGACAACAAGGTGAAGGCCAACTGGCTCCCCATAGCCCTTGTAGGCGCACCGCGCGCCTGGTTACTCGACCTGCCAGCGTCCTCTGTGGCCTCATGGGAAGAGCTGCGCAACCTCTTCCTCGCCCGCTACACGGCACCGGCGCCCCCGGTCGTCGCAACAATCCTCGGTGGCTCGCAGGCACCACCCTCCAACTGCCACATCAAGTAGTTCTACCGACGAGTAAGCCCCACCCAGGCGGGCTCGGGGGCTCACCCGGGCTGGACGGTGCCCAAGGCCGACCTCACCTTCGGCCTCGAAGATCATCCCGCCGCCAAGACAGGAGCAGGCATGCTCCCAATGCTTTGCACCCCCACCATCTACAACATGGCGGTCACCAGAACCCTCATCGACGGTGGAGCCGCCCTCAACGTGCTCTCCCTAGAGGCATTCGGCCTGCTGCACATGCCGCCCAGCCGGCTTCGCCCCTCCAAGCCTTTCTTCGGGGTCGGTGGCGGCTCCATCAGCCCCCTGGGGCAGATCCACCTCCCTGTCACCTTCGGGACACGTGACAACTACCGCACCGAGCTCATCGACTTTGACATCGCCAGGATCGACCTGCCATACAATGCCATTCTGGGGTACCCGGCCTTGGCCCAGTTTATGGCTGCTACCCATCCCGCGTACAACGTCATGAAGATGGCCGGCAGCAACGATGTCCTCACGGTGGCGGGGGACACCAAGGGCACGCTGCAGGCCCTCAAGCTCGCCCTCAGGTCACCCGCGTCCGTGCTGCCCAGCGAGAAAGGGGGTCAGAAGGCCCCAGAAGCAACGCCCGTCCAAGAAACCTCAGCAGGATGCACAACCATCGAGCAAGACACAACACCCTCAGGACGATGTGCCTGGGGCCTCGACCGACCCCGCGGCCACCGACGCTCCTAAGGGTGGACCTCACGAAGCCATGGAAGACCCGCGCCCTCATGAAGAAAAAGACTTCACTGATGCCTCCCTCGAGCACCCTGTCTACTTAGTCAGCATGGTACTGAAGGAGTCCCGGGCGCGCTACCCCATGCCTCAGAAACTCCTGCTCGCGCTCCTAGTCGCCTCCCGTAAATGGTGCCACTACTTTCAAGGCCACCCCATCAAGGTTGTTTCGGCATACCCGCTGGAGAGGGTGCTCCGGAGCCTGAATGACGTCGGGCGAGTTGTCGAATGGAACATCGAGCTTCAGGCGTTCAATCTCGAGTTCAGCACCACCAAGGTCATTAAGGGTGCAGCCCTCATGGACTTCGTGGCCGAGTGGACTAACACTCCCGACCGCGGAGTAAGCGAGGACCGCTCCCTCTTGCGAGGAGATGAGGAACTGGACGGGTGGATCATGTACTTTGATGGAGCATTCGCGCGACAAGGCGCGGGAGTAGGGGCCGTCCTCATCTCACCCACCAAGGACAAGATCTACTACGTGGTGCAGCTCTGCTTCCAGCAGGGTGAGAAGGTCTCCAACAACATTGCAGAGTTTGAAGGCTTGCTCGCCGGGCTCAGGGCCGCGGCAGCACTGGGGTGAAGCGCCTCACCATCAAGGGCGACTCTCAGCTCCTCATCAACTTCTCCAACAAGGAGTACACACCCAAGGACGAGCATATGGAGGCGTACCTGGAAGAGGAACGCAAGATGGAGAAACGATTCATGGGCGTGGAGTTGCAGCATGTGTCGCGTACAACGAACAAGGAGGCGGATGACATCGCCAAGAGAGCCTCCTGTAGGCTCCCTCAAGAGCCAGGGGTGTTTGAGGAGCGGCTCTCAAGCCGTCTACGGCTCCCCCCACTGCAACTCCAGCACCGCCTCAGGAAGGCTTGCCTTAGCCACCGGAGACGGGCGCCCCAGCCTGTGGCCACCCCTCGAGGGCCCGCCTGCTGCTTGTGCTCCAGCCTCAGGAGGGGTGCTGTACCGGAGAGTTCAAGGCGTACCTGCTCCAAGGGACCCTGCCAGAGAAGGATGAGGAAGCCGAGTGCGTGGCGTGTCAAGCCACCGCGTACTGCATCCAGGATGGTGAGTTATATCACAAGATGCCCAATGATGTTTCGTTGCGGTGCATCTCTAGGGAACAGGGGCTTGAGATGCTAGCGGACATACATGCATGGTGGGGACTGCGGGCATCATTCCTCAGCATGCACTCTGGTGGGCAAGGCATTCCGCAACGGCTTCTACGGGCCCACCACGCTCAATGACGCCGCAGAGTTGGTGCGCTCTTGTGAAGCATGCCAGTTTCACGCCAAGCAAATCCACCAGCCCGCACAGGGCCTCCCGACAATCCCGCTCACATGGTCATTCGCGGTCTGGGGGATGGACATCTTGGGGCCGTTCCCTCGAGCGCCAGGGGGCTACCGGTACCTCTACGTCGCCATCGACAAGTTCACCAAGTGGGCAGAGGTAGAAGTCATGTGCACTATTCTAGCTGGATCGGCCGTCAAGTTCATCAAGGGAATCCTGAGCCAGTTTGGGGTCCCCAACCGCATCATCACTGACAACGGCTCGCAGTTCACCAGTAACCTTTTCAAAACATATTGTGCTAACCTTGGAACGCAGATATGCTACACCTCAGTGGCACACCCACGGAGCAATGACCAGGCCGAGCGGGCCAATGCGGCAGTCCTGAGGGGCCTCAAGACTAGGACCTTCAAGAAGAAGCTCGAGGACTGTAGCAGGGGCTGGCTCGACGAGATGCAGTCCGTGTTGTGGTCCATCCGCACCACCGCGACCAAGCCAACGGGAGAGCCGCCATTCTTCCTCGTCTACGGAGTAGAAGCGGTTCTCCCACACGAGGTCAAGCATCACTCCACGCGGGTCCTGGTGTTCGACAAGGTGCGCCAGGACGCCATGCGGGGGATGGATCTCGTGCTAGGGGAGGAACCCCGTCGTTAAGCCTCGCTCCAGGCGGCGAGGTACCAGCAGGTGCTGCGGTGGTACCACTACCACAGCGTCCGCTCCAGGACGTTAGAGGTGGGTGACCTCGTCCTGAGGCGGGTGCTCTCCAGGGAGGGGCTGCACAAGCTTTCTCCCATGTGGGAGGGCCCGTTTAGGATTGCCCATGTCTCCAGGCCTGGCGCTGCGCGCCTGGAGACACAGGACGGGGTCCCCATCCAGAACGCCTGGAACATCCAGCACCTCTAGAAGTTCTACCCCTGAAGAAAGGCTCCGGCCTGTGAAGCAAGGCTCCGTCCTGTGAAGGTCTCCGTTCGTGACACTCTCACGTAATAATGAGTGGGTCGTACACGCCCCGGAGTCTCCTGAGAGTCTCCCTGGGGCCTCATGGGGGCTCCCTCCCATGTCTTAGTGGCAGCACTTAGCTCCGAGCTGGTGAGAAGACTAGTTTAGGTGCCGGACGCGGCTGTTCATTTGCTTTCTGAAGTTGCTTGTAGTTTTTAGTGACCTTTCAATGGATTTGGTATTTTCGAACTCCGGTCCCTTGATCTGTTTTCTTCCTGAGTTGTTTTCTGCCTGAGGGCGTGAGAGAGGTGGCAGTCGCCCGTCACTTCCTCTCGCGCGCCTCGCATGTGGGGCTAGGCAGGTGTGTGCGCCTCGGGCCTACCCTTGCGCATGAGCAAGAAATCCTTCTTGCTACCTCTTGAGCACTGCGTTGATTTTCCCTTGAAGAGGAAAGGGTGATGCAGCAAAGTAGCGTAAGTATTTCCCTCAGTTTTTGAGAACCAAGGTATCAATCCAGTAGGAGGCTCCTCAAAAGTCCCACGCACCTACACAAACAAACAAGAACCTCGCAACCAACGCGATAAAGGGGTTGTCAATCCCTTCATGGTAACTTGCAAAAGTGAGATCTGATAGAGATAATAAGATAAGATAAATATTTTTGGTATTTTTATGATATAGATTGGAAAATAAAAGATGCAAATAAAAGTAGATGGAAAACTTATATGATAAAAGATAGACCCGAGGACCATAGGTTTCACTAGTGGCTTCTCTCAAGATAGCATAAGTATTACGGTGGGTGAGCAAATTACTGTCGAGCAATTGATAGAAAAGTACATAGGTATGAGATTATCTAGGCATGATCATGTATATAGGCATCACTTCCATGACAAGTAGATCGAAACAATTTTGCATCTACTACTATTACTCCACACATCGACCGACTCCTGCCTGCATCTAGAGTATTAAGTTCATGAAGAACAGAGTAACGCATTAAGAAAGATGACATGATGTAGAGGGATAAACTAATGCAATATGATATAAACCCCATCTTTTTATCCTCGATGGCAACAATACAATATGTGTCTTGCTTCCCCTGCTGTCACTGGGAAAGGACACCGCAAGATTGAACCCAAAGCTAAGCACTTCTCCCATTGCAAGAAAGATCAATCTAGTAGGCCAAACCAAACTGATAATTTGAAGAGACTGGCAAAGATAACCAATCATACATAAAAGAATTCAGAGGAGATTCAAATATTTCTCATAGATAAAATTGATCATAAACCCACAATTCATCGGATTTCGGCAAACACACCGCAAAAAGAGTTACATCGAATAGATCTCCAAGAAGATCGGGGAGAACTTTGTATTGAGATTCAAAGAGAGAGAAGAAGCCATCTAGCTAATAACTATGGACCCGAAGGTCTATGGTAAACTACTCACAACTCATCGGAGAGGCCTTGGAGATGATGTAGAGGCCCTCCATGGTCGATTCCCCCTCCGGCGGAGCGCCGATAAAGGCTCCAAGATGGGATCTTGGGGATACAGAAGGTTGCGGTGGTGGAATTAGGTTTTTGTGGTGCTCCTGGATGTTTTCAGGGTACGGGAGTATATATAGGCGAAGGAAGTACGTTGGTGGAGCAACGTGGGGCCCACGAGGATGGGGGGCATGCCCACCCCCAGGGGGCGCGCCGAGCACCCTCATGGCCGCCTCATTTGTTGCTTGACGTCCACTCCAAGTCTCCTGGATTGCGTTTGTTCTGAAAAGATCGCTCCCGAAGGTTTCATCCCGTTTGGACTCCGTTTGATATTCCCTTTCTTCGAAACACTGAAATAGGCAAAAAAAAACAGCAATTCGGGCTGGGCCTCCGGTTAGTAGGTTAGTCCCAAAAATGATATAAAAGTGTAAAGTAAAGCCCATAAACATCCAAACCAGGTAATATAATAGCATGGAACAATCAAAAATTATAGATACGTTGGAGACGTATCAAGCACCCCAAACTTAATTCATGCTCGTCCTCGAGTAGGTAAATGATAAAACAGAATTTTTGACGTGGAATGCTACCTAGCACAATCCTTAATGTAATTTTCTTTATTGTGGCATGAATGTTCTGATCCAAATGATTCAAAATAAAAGTTCATATTGACATAAGAAATAGTAATACTTCAAGCATACTAATCAAAGCAATCATGTCTTCTCAAAATAACATGGCTAAAGAAAGTTCATCCCTACGAAATCATATAGTTTGGTCATGCTCCATTTTCGTCACACAAGAATGCCCTCATCTTGCACACCCCCGATGACAAGCCAAGCAATTGTTTCATACTTAAGTAATCTCAAACTTTTTCAACTTTCACGCAATACATGAGCATGAGCCATGGATATAGCATTATGGGTGGAATAGAATATGATGATGGAGGTTGTGTGGAGAAGACAAAAAAGGAGAAAGTCTCATATTGACGAGGATAATCAACGGGCTATGGAGATGCCCATCAATTGATGTCAACATGAGGAGTAGGGATTGCCATGCAACCGATGCACTAGAGCTATAAATGTATGAAAGCTCAACAAAAGAAACTAGTGGGTGTGCATCCAACTTGCTTGCTCACGAAGACCTAGGGCATTTTGAGGAAGCCCATCGTTGGAATATACAAGCCAAGTTCTATAATGAAAAATTCCCACTAATATATGAAAGTGACAACAAGTGAGACTCTCTATATGAAGAACATGGTGCTACTTTGAAGCACAAGTGTGGAAAAAGATAGTAACATTGTCCCCCTTTTTATTTTCTTTCTTTTTTTCCTCTTCTTTTTTTCTTTCTCTTTTTTCTTTTTTTTGGGCCTTTCTTTTTTTCTTTATTTGGCCTATCTTTCTTTTTTCTTTGGCCTTTCTTTTTCTTTTCTTTTTGGCCTTTCTTATTTTTTTATAAAGGACAATGCTCTAATAACGATGATCATCACACTTCTATTTATTTACAACTCATGAGTTACAACTCAAAACTAGAACAAGATATGACTCTATATGAATGCCTCCGGTGGTGTACCGGGATGGGCAATGAATCAAGAGTGACATGTATGAAAAATTATGAAGGTGGCTTTGCCACAATACGATGTCAACTACATGATCATGCAAGGCAATATGACAATGATGATGCGTGTCATGATGAACGGAACGGTGGAAAGTTGCATGGCAATATATCTCAGAATGGCTATGGAAATGCCATAATAGGTAGGTATGGTGGCTGTTTTGAGGAAGATATAAGGAGGTTTATGTGTGATAGAGTGTATCGTATCACGGGGTTTGGATGCATCGGCGAAGTTTGCACCAAGTCTCAAGGTGAGAAACGGCAATGCACGGTACCGAAGAGGCTAGCAATGATGGAAAGGTAAAAGTGCATATAATCCATGGACTCATATTAGTCATAAATAACTCATATACTTATTGCAAAAATCTACAAGTCATCAAAAACCAAGCACTACGCGCATGCTCCTAGGGGGATAGATTGGTAGGAAAAGACCATCGCTCGTCCCCGACCGCCACTCATAAGGATGACAATCTAAGAACACCTCATGTTTCAAATTTGTTACACAACGGTTACCATATGTGCATGCTACGGGACTTGCCAACTTCAACACAAGTATTCTTTAAATTCACAATTACCCAACTAGCATGACTCTAATATCACCACCTCTATATCTCACAACAATTATCAAGCATAAAATTGATCATAGCATCCAATTCACCTCCTATGATAGTTTTTATTATACCCAACTTGGATGCCCATCATTCTAGGACTAATTTTATAACCATAGCAAATACCATGCTGTTCTAAAAGACGATCAAAATAATATAAGTGAAGCATGAGAGATCAACAATTTCTACAAAATAAAGCCACCGTCGTGCTCTAAAAGATATAAGTGAAGTACTAGAGCAAAACTATCTAGCTCAAAAGATATAAGTGAAGCACATAGAGTATTCTAATAAATTCCAAATCATGTGGGTTTCTCACAAAAGGTGTGTACAGCAAGGATGATTGTGGTAATCTAAAAAGCAAATACTCATATCATACAAGACGCTCCAAGCAAAACACATATCATGTGGCGAATAAAAATATAGCTCCAAGTAAAGTTACCGATAGACGAAGACGAAAGAGGGGATGCCTTCCAGGGCATCCCCAAGCTTAGGCTTTTGGTTATCCTTGAATATCTTGGGGTGCCATGGGAATCCCCAAGCTTAGGCTCTTGCCACTCTTTATTCCATAGTCCATCAAATCTTTACCCAAAACTTGAAAACTTCACAACACAAAACTCAACAGGAAATCTCATAAGCTCCGTTAGTGCAACAAAGAAATACCACCACATAAGGTACTGTAATGAACTCATTCTTTATTTATATTGGTGTTAAACGTAATGTATTCCAACTTATCTATGGTTCATACCCCCCGATACTAGCCATAGATGCATCAAAATAAGCAAACAACACACGAAAAACAGAATCTGTCAAAAAACAGAACAGTCTGTAGAAATCTGTAACTTTCGAATACTTCTGGAACTCTAAAAATCCTACCAAAATAGAAAGTCCTGGGAAATTTTCCTATTGATCTACATCAAAACGAATAAACGCAAAATCATGTTTCTCTGATTTACTAAAATTATTTTCAATGGCACAAGAGTTTCTGTTTTTCAGCAGAATCAAATTAACTATCACCGTAGATTATCCTATAGGTTCTACTTGGCACAAACACTAATTAAAACATGAAAACACATCTAAACAGAAGCTAGATGAAATATTTATTACTAAACAGAAGCAAAAAGTAAGAAACAAAAATAAAATTGGGTTTCCTCCCAACTAGCGCTATTGTTTAACGCCCCTAGCTAGGCATAAAAGCGAAAAATAGATCTAAGTAGTACCATCTTTAGTTTTCAATTTTTTAGCGGAGTCTTGTTCGAATCCGGGAGGTTCTTTACGTTTCCCCTCATACTCAGAAATTTTTAGATCTAAAGAATCCAACCGCTTATTACAAAGCGTAATCAACATATTCATGCGGTGAAGATTTCTGCTAACACTCTTAAGAGGTTCAAGGGACTTTTGTAAAAACTTTGTTACTTCGCAAATTTCGCAAAAACTTGTGTGTCCTCCGGGGTATGATGTGATCCCCCTTTTTGAGGTAGTGTTCCCACTATTCCCTCTATGACTTCATGCGCAATACTGGGATCAATCTCGATAAAATTTCCTTTGGCAATACAATCCAAGAGTTGTCTATGGGACATATTTAGTCTAACATAAAAATTGCGAAGAACAATTCTAAAATTCACCTCTAAAGTGCAGTTACGGTAAGATTCCATCATCCTAAACCAAGAATCTTTCAGGTTTTCTCCTTGCCTTTGCTTGAAGTGAAGAACTTCAAACTCGGGAGACAAAGGAGTAGATACAGAACTAGCCATAGCGACAAGCACACAAAAAACAAACGAAAGGGAGAAGATTGGGAAAGAGAGGGCGAATAAAACGGAAAGGGTGAAGTGGGGGAGAGGAAAACGAGAGGCAAATGGAAAATAATGTAATGCGAGGGAGATGAGTTTGTGATGGGTATTTGGTATGTCTTGACTTGAGCGAATACCTCCCCGGCAACAGCGCCAGAAATCCTTCTTGCTACCTCTTGAGCACTGCGTTGGTTTTCCCTTGAAGAGGAAAGGTGATGCAGCAAAGTAGTGTAAGTATTTCCCTCAGTTTTTGAGAACCAAGGTATCAATCCAGTAGGAGGCTTCTCAAAAGTCCCACGCACCTACACAAACAAACAAGAACCTCGCAACCAACGCAAAAAAGGGGTTGTCAATTCCTTCACGGTAACTTGCAAAAGTGAGATATGATAGAGATAATAAGATAAGATAAATATTTTTGGTATTTTTATGATATAGGTTGGAAAATAAAAGATGCAAATAAAAGTAGATGGAAAACTTATATGATAAAAGATAGACCCGGGGGCCATAGGTTTCACTAGTGGCTTCTCTCAAGATAGCATAAGTATTACGGTGGGTGAACAAATTACTGTCGAGCAATTGATAGAAAAGTGCATAGTTATGAGATTATCTAGGCATGATCATGTATATAGGCATCACGTCCGTGACAAGTAGATCGAAACGATTCTGCATCTACTACTATTACTCCACACATCGACCGACTCCTGCTGCATCTAGAGTATAAAGTTCATGAAGAACAGAGTAATGCATTAAGAAAGATGACATGATGTAGATGGATAAACTCATGCAATATGATATAAACCCCATCTTTTTATCATCGATGGCAACAATACAATACGTGCCTTGCTGCCCCTGATGTCACTGGGAAAGGACACCGCAAGATTGAACCCAAAGCTAAGCACTTCTCCCATTGCAAAAAAGATCAATCTAGTAGGCCAAACCAAACTGATAATTCGAAGAGATTCGTTTGCTGCTTGACTTCCACTCCAAGTCTCCTGGATTGCGTTTGTCCCGAAAAGATCGCTCCCGAAGGTTTCATCCCGTTTGGACTCCGTTTGATATTCCTTTTCTTCGAAACACTGAAATAGGCAAAAAAACAGCAATTCAGACTGGGCCTCCGGTTAGTAGGTTAGTCCCAAAAATGATATAAAAGTGTAAAGTAAAGCCCATAAACATCCAAAACAGGTAATATAATAGCATGGAACAATCAAAAATTATAGATACGTTGGAGACGTATCAACGCCCACCGCGCCAAACTCGGGTGTTTCGGCCTCATCCTCGCGAGGAGTCCTCGAGCAAGCTCACGGGCACCAGCACCCCTCATATCCATGCCTCCCGGGAAGCGCGACGCGGTGCATCAAGTCCGAGCTAATCTATGGCAGGGGGCTCACATAAGAAGGAGTGACCCGCTCGTCAATTTTTTCTTTTCCTCTATAAGCAGCCCTGCAGTGGCCCCGCGGCACCTCCTGAGACCCCACGGCTCCCCGGGAAGGGGGCCCCGTCGTGTACCTGAGGCCAGGTCTTTGCGAGGCGGAAAACTACTACGCACATACCAAGCTAAGTTTTCCTATTCTAACTTACCCGGATCACAAATGTTACAACACAGCATCAAGATAGCAAGCATAGCATAAATGGCATAACTGCCATAGTTCATTACATGCCCTCGCGGGGTACACCATCTTCTTTTTTGAATTACAGGAGAAAGGAAAGGCTAAACAAAGAGGGCCCAAAGACGTACGAACCCGGCACCAGCGCCGCATCCTCAAGCAGCGCCTCAAGGTGCCGGTCTTGAGTCCAAGTTCGCAGGCCCCCAGCCTCACGTCGGGCTCCATGCTACGTCTTGAGCTTGCCTTGGTTTTCCTTGAAGAGGGGAGGGTGATACAGTAATAGTAGCGTAAGTATTTCCCTCAGTTTTTGAGAACCAAGGTATCAATCCAGTAGGAGGCTCCTCAAAAGTCCCACGCACCTACACAAACAAACTGAGAACTCGCAACCAACGCGATAAAGGGGTTGTCTATCCCTTCACGGCCACTTGCAAAAGTGAGATCTGATAGAGATAGTAAGATAAGATAAATATATTTTTGATATTTTATAATATATATGCAAATAAAAGTAGATTGGAAGCAAATATGATAAGAGATAGACCCGGGGGCCATAGGTTTCACTAGAGGCTTCTCTCAAGATAGCATAAGTATTACGGTGGGTGAACAAATTACTGTCGAGCAATTGATAGAAAAGCGAATAATTAAGAGATTATCTAGGCATGATCATGTATATAGGCATCACGTCCATAACAAGTAGACCGACTCCTGCCTGCACCTATTACTATTACTCCACACATCGACCGACTCCTGCCTGCATCTAGAGTATTAAGTTCATAAGAACAGAGTAACGCATTAAGCAAGATGACATGATGTAGAGGGATAAACTCAAGCAATATGATATAAACCCCATCTTGTTGTCCTCGATGGCAACAATACAATACGTGCCTTGCAACCCTTTCTATCACTGGGTAAGGACACCATAAGATTGAACCCAAAGCTAAACACTTCTCCCATGGCAAGAAAGATCAATCTAGTAGGCCAAACCAAACTGATAATTCGAAGAGACTTGCAAAGATAACTCAATCATACATAAAAGAATTCAGACAAGATTCAAATATTATTCATAGATAAACTTGATCATAAACCCACAATTTATCGGATCTCGACAAACACACCGCAAAAAGAGATTACATCAAATAGATCTCCACAAAAGAGGGGGAGAACATTGTATTGAGATCCAAAAAAGCGAGAAGAAGCCATCTAGCTAATAACTATGGACCCGTAGGTCTATGGTAAACTACTCACAACTCATCGGAGGGGCAAGGATGTTGATGTAGAAGCCCTCCGTGGTCGATTCCCCATCCGGCAGAGTGCCGGTGAAGGCTCCAAGATGGAATCTCGTGGATACAAAAGGTTATGGTGGTGGAAATTGTGTTTCGTCTGCCTCCTGGATGTTTTCGGGGTACGTAGGTATATATAGGACGAAGAAGTACGTCGGTGGCCGCCCGAGGGGCCCACGAGACAGGGGACGCGCCCTATAGGGGGGTGCCCTCCTATATCGTGGTCGCCTCGGCTGCTTCTTGACTTGCACTCCAAGTCCTCTGGATCACGTTCGTTCCAAAAATCACACTCCCGAAGGTTTCATTCCGTTTGGACTCTGTTTGATATTCCTTTTCTTCGAAATACTGAAATAGGCAAAAAAAAACAGCAATACGGGCTGGGCCTCCGGTTAGTAGGTTAGTCCCCAAAATGATATAAATGTGTAAAATAAAGCCCATAAACATCCAAAAGGGGTAATATAATAGCATGGAACAATCAAAAATTATAGATACGTTGGAGATGTATCACTCCACTCCAGCTTCACTGGAGTGCCACGGCGGGATGAACCACCGACGTCCTCGACCCGGGTATGGCGGCGCGGGGGCTGGTCGTAGCCACCACTGCTCGAGCTCTCATCCGAGGAAGAGCTGTCGTCGCGGGAAGAGGAGCGCGCACCACCAAGACCAAGCTCACCATCGCCACCTTCGTCGTCGCTGCCATCCTCTAGGCAGCACCCCATGCGACGGTCGTCCTCCCTGAACACCCTCACGTAGAGGGTCGTCAGGCCGTCATATTAGAAGTGGAGGGTGCACCTTCTGGCCAGGCCTCGCGCGCGAGCAAACGTCTGCCACCCGCAGGTCAGGACCATGCTGCTGAAGGCGGCGACCTCGGCCCCGACCCACGAAGCTCTGCTGCAGCACCCATCAGCTTGCAGCCAGAGGCCGTCGAGCCTCGAAGAAGGAAGCTCGCAGGAGAAGAAACGCGGAAGTCGGAGCGAGGTGCTGGTCGGGCTCTCCGACCACACCAGGAATTCTGGGAGCACGTCCAGCGAGGAGAAGTGCGGCCGAGGCGGGCGCACGATCACGGTGCACCTCCCCTTGTCATGGGGGCTGCTCCGAACCCGGTGGCCCCTGCCGCGAGAAGAGGTGCCGTCACGGGCGCCGAGAGCAATGCCGCCTCTGGGGGTGCACGCCCGCGCCCCCTAGAGACCGCCGCAGAAGACGCGGGGTGCTTGCGGGGACGGCCACGGCCTCTCTTTGGAGGCGGAGAGGCTGGCCCCTCCTTGAAAGCCTTCCCCTTCTCGGCTGCTGAAAACCTCCACGGCGACGCCATGGGAGTGAGGTGAAGAAGAAAAGAAGCAGGCGAGAGCAAGACGAAGGAGAGATGGGAGAGGGGCTCTGCCCCTCCCTCGCATTTATAGCCAAGGGAGGCCAACCGCCGGCCTCCACAACCTCAAGCCATCATGATCTTCTGCATGCCGCATCGTCCCGTCAAGTCGAACAGTTGCCGAGGGAGCGTGGGGAAGCGGAGTCGCCCACGTCCCATTAATCGCCACGCGTAATCAAGGCCGTGGGTGGTTAGGGCTCGCGGTGCTCCGCACTTTCCCTTTGGCTTCGCTTGGAAGCCAAGTCCGAGCGCGCCTTGGGCCCGGGGGCTACTGTTGGCATCCTGGATATTGGGGTATCCAGCCCTGCCAACTTGCGGCCCACCGCGTGGCTCCATCGACGGCCCGGTATGGCCCAGTGAGGGAGTCCTGGATTAGGGGGTGTCCGGATGACCGGACTATAACCTTTGGCTGGACTCCTGGACTATGAAGATACAAGATTGAAGACTTCGTCCCGTGTCCGGATGGGACTTTCCTTGGCGTGGAAGGCAAGCTTGGCGATACGGATATGTAGATCTCCTCCCATTGTAACCGACTCTGTGTAACCCTAGCCCTCTCCGGTGTCTATATAAATCGGAGGGTTTTAGTCCATAGGACGAACAACAATCACCATAGGCTAGCTTCTAGGGTTTAGCCTCTCTGATCTCGTGGTAGATCTACTCTTGTACTACCCATATCATCAATATTAATCAAGCAGGAGTAGGGTTTTACCTCCATCGAGAGGGCCCGAACCTGGGTAAAAACATCATGTCCCTTGTCTCCTGTTACCATCCGCCTAGACGCACAGTTCGGGACCCCCTACCCGAGATCCGCCGGTTTTGACACCGACATTGGTGCTTTCATTGAGAGTTCCTCTGTGTCGTCATCTTTAGGCCCAATGGCTCCTCCGATCATCAACAATGATGCGGTCCAGGGTGAGACTTTTCTCCCCGGATAGATCTTCGTATTCGGTGGCTTTACACTACGGGCCAATTCGCTTGGCCATCTGGAGCAGATCGAAAGCTACGCCCCTGGCCATCAGGTCAGATTTGGAAGTTTGAACTACACGGCTGACGTCCGCGGAGACTTGATCTTCGACGGGTTCGAGCCACAGCCGAGCACGCCGCACTTTCACGATGGGCATGATCTAGCTCTGCCGCCGAACAGTGCCCAGGAGGCCGCACCAGTGTCCGCTCTGACCTTTAGCTCAGAGCCGACTGCGCCAATCGAGGACGGGTGGTGGGACACCGCCTCGGGGGCTGCAATCTCTACGGCGATCAAGCCGAACACCAGCCTTGTCCTCTGCGAAGCCCGTGACTCCAAGGTGCCGGACTCCGAACCTTCCGCACCCCTGCCGATCGAATCCGATTGGGCGCCGATCATGGAGTTCGCCGCCACAGACATCTCTCAACACTCGCCCTTCAGCGACATTCTGAATTCACTAAAGTCTCTCTCTTTATTAGGAGAGCCCTGGCCGGACTATGGTCAGCAAGGATGGGATGCGGATGATGAAGAAATTCAAAGCCCACCCTCCACCCACTTCGTAGCCACTGTCGATGATTTAACCGACATGCTCGACTTCGACTCCGAAGACATCGACGGCATGGATGACGATGTAGGAGACGAACAGGAACCAGCGCCTATAGGGCACTGGACAACCACCTCATCTCACGATGTATACATGGTGGACACACCTAAAAGAAACGACGACGAGGAACAAAGGGACGCAACGAGGGATCGTTCCCTCGAAAAGCAGTCAAAGCGGCGGCGTAAGCGCCACTCCAAACCCCACCTCGACAGAGACAGCAGCCATACAGACCCAGTCACAGAGCAGGGCGAACCGGCGGACGACGAACATGCCATCCAGCAACCGTCCGAACAGGGCAACTTGGGTAAACAAACCGAACAACCCGTCCCCGGCGAAGATAATAGTCCGGACGACCTCACGCCGGACAAGTTGTTGGAGCAAAAGAACCTCCACAAAAGGCTCGTCGCCACTGCGCATAGCCTGAAAAAGCAGAAGCGGAAGCTCAAAACAGTGGAAGATGCACTCACAATTAGATGGGGCAAAGTACTCAACACCGCAGACAAATACGGCAACAGTCTCCACACAAAGAGCTATCCGAAGCGAAAATTACTGCCGGAATTTGATGAGGAGGCCTTAGAGCCCCCGCAATCAAAAAATAAGGAAGCCACCCGGTCGGTTAAACAACCCCATGGCCAACATAGAGCGGCAAATGGCGCCGCACACAAGCCGGCACATGATCCGCACAAGGATTCGCATCAAAAAAACGGCCCAGCCAGATCTATCTACGGGCCAAGAAAGAAAGCTCTAGTAAGCAATGCAATGCAACAAGTATCCGAACATCACGGCACACCCAAATATAGGGGTGTCGCACACCCCCTATGTTTCACCGATGAGGTGCTGGACCATGAATTTCCAGCGGGATTCATGCCCGTAAACATAGAGGCATACGACGGAACAACAGACCCTGGAGTCTGGATTGAGGATTACATCCTCCACATACACATGGCTAGAGGAGATGACCTCCACGCCATAAAATACTTACCCCTCAAGCTCAAAGGGCTAGCCCGGCATTGGCTTAAAAGCCTTCCCGAAAACACCATCGGAAGTTGGGAAGAGCTCGAGGATGCTTTTTGGGCAAATTTTCAAGGGACCTATGTCCAACCTCCGGATGCAGACGATCTAAGTCATATAACTCAACAACCCGGAGAGTCAGCCCGGAAACTCTGGAACAGATTTCTTACTAAAAAGAACTAGATAGTCGACCGTCCGGATGCCGAAGCCTTAGCAGCTTTCAAACACAATGTTCGAGACGAATGGCTCGCCAGACACCTCGGCCAAGAAAATCCAAGAACAATGGCCGCATTAACAAGCCTCATGACCCGCTTTTGCGCAGGAGAGGATAGCTGGTTGGCAAGAAGCAGTACCAGCAACCCAAGTACATCTGAAGTTAGGGATGGAAATGGTAAACCGCGACGTAGCAAGGACCAGCGCTGGACCAAGGGAAACATCCCGAAGAGCACGGCAGTCAACGCCGGATTCAAAAGCCCTCGGCAGAATCAGAAAAAGTTGTCCCTCAAGGATAACAGGGACGGGCTATCTAACCTAAACAAAATCTTGGACAAAATATGCCAAATCCACAGTACTCCCGGGAAGCCTGCAAACCATACCCACAGAGGTTGTTGGGTCTTCAAGCAATCCGGCAAACTCAACGCCGAACACAAGAGGCTCGACATACCAAGCGAGGACGATGACGAACCCCACAAGCAGAGCACCGGAGAACAAAAGAAGTTCCCACAAGAAGTCAAAACAGTAAACTCACTTCACGTGACAAAAGGGAAAAACAGAGTGGCGCCTATAGAGATACACGCCATACGGCCTGTCCTAGAGGAGTCCCGCCACTGGTTGTTAAAACCAATCACCTTCGACCATCAGGATTACTCTAGAGGTATCCGGAACGTAGGCTGGACTGCCTTGATATTAGATCCGATAATTGACGGACTCCACTTGACACAAGTCCTAATGGACGGCGGCAGTGGTCTAAACCTGCTATGTCAGGACACAATCCACAAAATGGGGATAAACCCAACAAAAATTCGCCATGGCAACACTTCCTTTCAAGGGGTAATGCCAGGCCCAGATACCCATTGTACGGGTTCTCTCCTGTTAGAAGTTATGTTCGGCTCCCCCAACAACTTCCACCGCGAAAAGCTAACCTTCCACATCGCCCCATTTACAAGTAGCTCTCAAGCACTACTGGGACGCGAAGCTTTCACCTGCTTTAACGCAATACCGCATTATGCATCCCTTACGCTTAAAATGCCCGGTCCGCGAGGCATCATCTCATTAAAGGGAAATATCAAGTGTTCCTCGAGCGCGGAAGACTGTGCGGCTGCCTTGACAGCCACACACTAAACTGGCTTCACTAATCAAAGCACCTAAATAGGTCGTTCAGACCCCGGACATGGCTAGACGAGTCCGGCGTAAACATACAAGGGCTTACTAGCCGCATACCCCTGTACAAGGGGCTCCGCGCGTGTACAACAAGAGACAATAAAGCTCAATTCTACCCATTTTCTGAATTATACGTTGTTTATTTAATATAGCATAGACTTTCGCACCATCTTTTTCAACTAAGTTCCTCTCTTTTACAGATGAACACCGTGCTACACCCGTCCAGGATACGGCACAACGGATACACAGGCGCAGACGTGTAGTAGGGACCCGTTCCAAGGATTCTTTTCAGATTAAGACCCTGCGTAAACCTTTTTCACTGTCTCTTGTTGATACACATCCCCCGGTTTCTTGTTATAATCGAGGAGGAGGCTGGCGTCTTGGCATGTGGCCACGTCAGAATTTTGTGCGTACCTGGACACCAGGGGCTTCTTACCAAGGGTGTTGTTCAGCCCGTTTTCATAAAGACCGAATATCTTAGGGAGTGTTCGGCGTCATGAGTTTGGCCTTATATGCATCAGCTTCGAATCATGTCTTTGGTCAAATGTTGGGTTTGCCCGGCTCCTGTGTTTTGCTGCCTTACATTCCGCTCTATCGGCTAAGGCGGCACCAGGAGAACTACTGCGATTGTGCCCCGGTTCGGTCAGGCGAGCACCTCAGTAGAGAAAGCCGAAAACTGACTGTCATGATATAGCGTGAGACTGGTCAACCACTCGACGACCCGCTGGAATCATTAGGATTCCTCCGCATTAACGAAGGGCCGTTTCCCGGCCAGGCACACACGCGCCCCGAATTCGGGTGAGCGTGGTGCCCCTAGGGGCTATATAGTAGCCCCACTGTCAAACTCCTATGGCTAAGTGGAAGTGATAAAGCATTATAGTCCGGTTGTCTAGTTCACTGCGCTATAACCTCCTTAATATGACCAAGACATTGGATCAAGTGTGAAAATGCGCCTTCTGCGAACACCCCCGCATTATAAGTGTGGGGGCTGAAGCCGAAGACTGCCATCTCTCAGGTTATATACACATATACATTAACGGCCGCACGGGAGGTATTCTAATTCTTGAAGGCACAAGTATAAAAAGCTTTTATATTCCATCGAAACATTATTTTACAATAATACATGTTATTCGAACATAACATCCTTCGAGCACTGCGTCTCTATTAAACGAGCGCCCTGCAGAACTTCCTGAAAATAGTGCTCGGCAGGTACTCGGCTCTCGTCTGAATCTTGGGATGCAACAGCAATGGCCTTCATCTCCGCCCAGTATGTCTTGACACAGGCAAGAGCCATCTGCGCACCCTCTATGCATGCTGACCCCTTCATTGCATTAATATGCGGCACCACACCGAGGAACTGCTGCACCAAGCTAAAATAACTCTTCGGCTCGGGCCTTTTCGGCCACAGTTGACTCACGACATACTTCATGGCAAGTCCGGATAACCTATTCAGCACCGCCCATGCAGCCAAATGATCGGTTAATGGAAGTGGGCGCTCTGGATTGTGGAACTGCGACCAAAAAAGCTTTTCCACTTCGTGGTCCTTTTGATTGCGGAAGTGTTCGGCCGCGTTCGCGGCACTCGCCGCCAAGTCCGGATAAGTGTTCGCCGCACTCCACTGTCGGTCCAACGGAGCATATTTAGGATCCCGTAACTTCATCCGCAGCATAAAGGGCTTTCCAACCGTGATATCTCCAGCCTGACGTAGCTCCTCCTTCATAGCTCTCATCACAGAGAGAGTATCCTTGGCCTCGGTAGTGACCTTCTCTAGGTCCTTCTGTGCCACCCGGTCTTCTTTTTCAAGAAGCTTGCAGCGGTCGGCAGCATTCTTCAACTTTACAGCCATCTCGGCCATTTCCTTCTTGCTTTGGCAGTGAGCAGCCTGTTCGGCTTTCAGCTCTTCAGCCGCCTTTAAGGCAGCTGCATCGCTTTTCCTGGCCTGCTCCTTGGCTCGGGCAAGTTCCGCCCAAAGGTTCTCCATGGCAGCGGCACCATCTGCATCAAGCACACATGTTGTAAGGTACGGGCATCAAGCTCCTCTTACCAGGTGTCTTTGGAGAAATTACATACATTGTGCCTCGTCCAGTCACTTGTTGACAAGCGCGATGTCGGCATCTGCCACGTCAAGTTGCCGCTTTAGCTCGGCAAATTCATCAGTCCGGCTAGCCACCGGACACTTCGCCACCTACATAGGAAAGGCGACATATTATACCTAAGATTATGATCCTCGGCGCGCCGTCATTTTTGACAATGCACAGAGTCTCAGGGGCTACAATCTATACAGGGCGCATCTTATATATGCGGATCTGTCAAAAGGTACATCATTTCGCGTACCTCAAAACCTGTCAGTAAACTCCTGACGGTCTCGTACAACCCGCTCTCCGCGGATGAAATCCTTCCAATCACCGTATCCAACAACGCACGGTGTTCTTCTGAGATAGACGCTCGCCCGAGCAGATCCTTCAGCTCCTCCGACCGTGCACCGGACGGTGCCGGACTCGTCTGATGGCCTTTTTCGAAGGCCGGACACGGAGGGCCTTGGGGGGCCATACGACTGCCTTTCGGCCCTGCCGGATTTGGAGAAACCCTCCATGACGACACCTCAGGGTCCCCCGCCTCGCAAGGCGGTACGGCAGGGGGAGGCGTTCCGCTCTCCATCATCTCCGGACGAAGATCCCCTGAAGATGAGATCTGCTGAGAAGGGCTGAGATCCGAACTACAAGGTGAAATTTCAATTATCTTCCTCAGAAATAGAACAGGGATGTCTCTCATTTTAAAAAAAAAACCTCTTTACTTACGGCTCGGTGGAGAGCTGATCCCCTTGGGGGCGCAATGCGACCGAGGCACCCCCCGGCGCCGGACCCTCTGACAAAGATTTCTTCCCCCGCTTTGAGACCATGGCCTCCGGGTCTTCAGAGGCGGTCCTCTTCTTCCCCTGGTTAGAGGAATTCTTGGTTCCTCCTTTCCTGACAACCTCCTTCGAGGAGGCGGTAGCTTCCTTGTTCCCCTCTTTGCCTTCTTCCAAAGGCGCAACCTCCAACATCCTGGTTAACACGGGATCCGGCGTAGTCTCAGGGAGGGGGGCCGGACACCTGATTAGCTTTGCTTTCGCTATCCACTCCTGTTTAAGGGACAACTCTTTTAAGGGCAATTTTATGATAAATATACGGATAGCGTGTCCGGGTACAGGGCTACTTACTTGAGTATCCGGGCGATTATAGCCCAGACCTGCGTCCTCGGACGAGTCCGGACACATTGCTTGTGATCCGAAGAACAATTTGTACATCTCCATGGGTGTCGCGCCCACAAAATGTTGGAGGGCTCGTGGTCCTTCCGGATTAAACTCCCACAGGCGGAGGGGGCGACGTTTGCAGGGAAGGATGTGGTGAATCAACATAACCTGCGTCACTACGGGCAGATTGATATTTCTTTCTAGGGGATCTTGAACGCGGCCCTGCAACGAGGGAACGTCCTTGGACGGCCCCCAGTTAAGCCCTTTGTTGACCCATGACGCTAGTTGTGGTGGGGGACCCGAGCGAAAGGCAGGTGGCGCCACCCATTTGGTGCCCCTGGGAGCTGTGATATAAAACCACTCTTGTTGCCATAAGCTGAACTCCTCTTGAAAAGAGCCCTCGGGCCATGGAGCATCGGCATTCTTGCTTATAACAGCACCCCCGCACTCTGCGTGCTGCCCCTCGATCATCTTCATCTCTACTTTGAAGGTCTTAAGCCACAATCCGAAGTGAGGAGTAATACGGAGGAAGGCCTCGCACACGACAATGAATAATGAGATATGGAGGATGGACTCCAGAGCTAAGTCGTGAAATTCCAGCCCATAATAAAACATGAGCACCCTCACGAAGGGGTCCGTTGGGAAGCCTAGCCCCCGAAGGAAGTGAGACGCAAACACCACGCTCTCACCAGGCTTGGGAGTGGGAATAACCTGCCCTTGAGCAGGCAGCCTATGCGAGATTTCGCCGGTTAGATACCTGGCATCTCTTAGCTTTAGCACGTCTTCTTCCGTAACGGAGGAAGGCATCCACCGGCCTTGAAGGTCGAAGCCGGACATCATCGGAGATCCGAAGCGCCTGAATCTGGAGCTTTGGGTGTTGGAACTCAAGGTGAGAGGCGGATTTGATTGAGATTGAAAGAAAGGAGTCGAGCCTTGGTCTCTTTATAAAGAGGTTGAATACCAAGAGCCCTCCCTGTGACCGTTTGGGACTCGCCTTCGATTGAGGAGACATACCAACAGGCACGATTGGGTTACCCACTCCCGTATTGGTGAGAATCCTGGAATAAGGGGACACGATCTCTGCTTTGACAAGACGTGCCAAGGAAACCACCTCGCTAAACGCGCTGAGGTGGGACAGTAAAATGATTCGAATAAAGGCTTGTCCGTGGCGTGATGTCACGCTGCAGAATACGTCAGCAGATTAGATTTGTGCAAATATTATTCTCTCTACGGTGGTATGTGGAACTTGTTTTGCAGAGCTGGACACTATCCTTGTGTTCAAAATCTTCTATGAAGTATTCGGAGGAGGAACCCGCCTTGCAATGCCGAAGACAATCTGCGCACCGGACTCGTCGTCATTGAAGCCTGGTTCAGGGGCTACTGAGGGAGTCCTGGATTAGGGGGTGTCCGGATGACCGGACTATAACCTGTGGCCGGACTCCTGGACTATGAAGATACAAGATTGAAGACTTCGTCCCGTGTCCGGATGGGACTTTCCTTGGCGTGGAAGGCAAGCTTGGCGATACGGATATGTAGATCTCCTCCCATTGTAACCGACTCTATGTAACCCTAGCCCTCTCCGGTGTCTATATAAACTGAAGGGTTTTAGTCCGTAGGACGAACAACAATCATACCATAGGCTAGCTTCTAGGGTTTAGCCTCTCTGATCTCGTGGTAGATCTACTCTTGTACTACCCATATCATCAATATTAATCAAGCAGGAGTGGGGTTTTACCTCCATCGAGAGGTCCCGAACCTGGGTAAAAACATCGTGTCCCTTGTCTCCTGTTACCATCCGCCTAGACGCACAGTTCGGGACCCCCCTACCTGAGATCCGCCGGTTTTGACACCGACACCCAGCTTTAGCATCAACAACTCAAGACCCTCGCGAGGGGCCAAACCTCGCGAGGTGGACGACACCAAGACCCCCGAGGGGATCAGCCTCCTCAGGCTAGCTCCCGAGGGGCGGAGAGTTCTATGCAAGGTATACCTCACGAGGCTTAGCTGACGTGAGCCATGACGACCAAGGCCAGGCGGGTGCCAGGCGGGCGCAGAGCACAGGTTTCCTCTTCGGTGCAAAGGAGGCAGGCTGCAGGCGCGGAGTCCCGAGGAATCAGCCAAAGATTTCCATTCTGGTGCAACAAGATCAAGACCACCAGGACGGCAGGACGGAGGTCATCAAGGAGCCCACCACAGCGTCACAACCAGAGGCTTTTCGTAGGTGAAGACTACTTTTTTTAGGATAAGCTGCACTCCTTGTCCCCTTTCAAATCCGTCCGTTGTGGGATCCCTTCCCGCCAACATTTGGGAAGAGGACCAAGGCCACTATAATTAGGACTTAGCCACCACCATGGAGGGGGATCGGATCAATTCTCACCCGACCACCTCACCAGCTCTCTTGAGCTCAAGAACACCTCTCCTCCTGAGGCCAGTTCATCCACTATACTAGTTCATCCTCAGCCCTCGAGGCAATCCACCAAAACGCTGGAGTAGGGTATTACACCGCAAGGTGGCCCGAACCAGGATAAACTGATGTGTCTCTTTGTCTCTTCGAACTCGTCGCGCTAGGCTTAGGAGGATCGCGAGTAGGCAGGCTAGGTAGGTTGAGATCTCCGCACGCACCCCAGAGTTCGAACCTCACAAGGGTTTGCGAAACCCGTAATCCGACACACAGAGAGCCCGCTGCAGCTTGCACACATGTGAGGGATACCGAGCGTCCTCAAAACTAGGCGGATGCTGCATATAAACATCCTCAGATAAGAAACCATGAAGGAAGGCGTTACTGACATCAATCTGCCGAAGACTCCAGCCACGAGAGACAGCAAGAGCAAGAACCAAACGAACAGTAGCCGGCTTGACAACCGGACTGAACGTGTCGCCATAGTCAATGCCAAGCTTCTTGGTGAAACCACAGGCGACCAGTCGGGCCTTGTACTTATCAATAGAGCCATCTGGATGATGCTTGGTCTTGAAAATCCATTTACTCCCAACAATGTTGACTCCGAGCGGACGAGGCACAAGAACCCAAGTCTTGTTGTGATGAAGGGCGGCTAGCTCATAAATCATTGTTGTACGCCAGGAGGTCTCATGGAGAGCATCGCGATGAGAGATAGGCACCGCTTGAAATGCGCGCCGGCAAGGAACATATCGGGCGGTCCCATCAGTCGGTACAAGCGCATGCCGAGTGTGATCGCGGGTACGTGTGACCATGGTGTGACCAGGAGCAGCTGGAGGCGTCACAGTCGAGGGGACAGGGATGCCCTCGGCAGAAGGCGACGCGAGCTAAGCAGTCGGCGACGATGAAGTAGCATCATCCTGCATCGAGGGAGAAGGTGAGTCGGGTGCGGCGTCCTCATCGCGGTGAAGGAGCCGCTGATGGGCCAGGCGAGGCAGCCGCTGGGGCCGCCTATGGGCCGGGCGAGGCAGCCGCTAAGGCCGCCAATGGGCCAGGCGAGGCCACCAATGGGTTGGGCGAAGGAGCAGCTGACCATGCGGGGGACGTGCATGTCCCATGCACGTCGATCACCGGGGAGAGCGGCGCGTCGGCCACATGTGGATGCGAAGCGATAGACGGGTCGGGCATGGCCGGGCAGAAGGCGTGCATGCGCCATGCACGTCGGGCGCCGGGGATGGAGGCACGTCAGCCACGGTGTCCTGCACAGAAGTAGCATGGCCTGGAATAGGCGAGTCAGTAGTCAAATAGGACAGGTCATATTTGCACATATGGTCATCCGTAGTCGGTTCATCGAAAGGAAAAGAGAGAACATCAGCCAAGTAGGAGACATCTACGGTGACCCCAGGGGTGGCATAGGGAAAAATAGACTCGTCGAAAACAACATCACGAGAGATGTATATACGTCTCGTGGAACGATCGAGACACGTGTATCCCTTATGCATCGGACTATAGCCGAGGAACACGCACATGGTGGAACGAAAAGCAAGTTTGTGTGCATCATATTTGCGCAAACTAAGCCAGCAAGCACACCGAAAAGTGCGCAGGAAGTTGTAATCGGGTTGCACCTTAAGGAGACAATACATGGGTGTATCTTGTTGAAGGACATGTGTAGGCATGCGGTTAATGAGGTAGCACGCAGCGAGGAATGCTTCATCCCTAAAACGTAATGGGAGAGAAGAATGAGCCAGCAAGGCAAGACCTATTTCTACAAGATGACGATGTTTGCGTTCGGCAACTCCGTTTTGCTGCGAGGTGTGCGGGCAAGACACATGATGGGAGATCCCAGTGCGTTGAAAATAGCGACGCAATTTGTGGCACTCGCCACCCCAGTCTGACCGAGCGGCTATGATTTTAGTGTGGAGAAGACACTCAACATGAGCCTGAAAAGTATAAAACACTTGCTCAACATCAGACTTGTGCTTAAGGAGATATATCCAACAGAAGCGAGAATAATCATCGACAAAGCTCACATAATACTTATAACCTCCAGAAGAGGCAATAGCAGGCCCCCATACATTAGAATGAATTAACTCAAGAGGCATAGTGAAAACATGATGAGATAAATTATATGGCAATTGTCGACTCTTAGCACGCTGACAAGCATCACACACTGAAGTCTGACGTTCGGAAGAACACACTAGATCATTACTCTTAACAATGTTTTGAACAATATTATTGGAGGGATGACCGAGACGCTGATGCCACTGGGACGGAGTGGTCTTGACGCTGAGAGACGCTTGGCGGGTGTAGGAGGACGACGCGGGACTAAACAGGATGGGGTAGAGTCCACCATGACTTCTACCATGAATAAGAATTTTTTCGTGGTTGTATCCTTAACAAGGAAAAAGAAATGATGAAATTCCACAAAAACATCATTGTCAAGGACAAGTCGGTAAACAGAAAGGAGATGTTGATGAATATGTGGAAGACGAAGAATATTTCATAAACGAAGAGATGAACCGGGTATAGTTGAATGACCAATATGTGAAATAGACAAACCTGCACCATTTGCCACTTGCACTTGATCCTTCCCGCCAGAGCGCTCATGGAAGTCTAGACGGTCAAGATCACTCGTCAGGTGGTCTGTCACACCATTGTCCAGGATCCAGTGCGGCGGGTCATGAGCGGAGGACGAGGTGGAGGCGGAGTTGGCGGCGTGGTTGTCAGTATCATAGCGGCTGCAACAATCGCCTGCCTCGTGCCCCCAGTTTTTGCAAATCTGGCAGCGGGGACGCCATCGTCGATTGCGACCGCCCCCGTTGCCGCCTCCATCACAGCCATTGCCGCCGCTATTGCCGCTGTTGGGGCCAGGGGCACCTCCCTGGCCGGGGCTGTGGCCACCCGATTCGGGCGGGAGGGAGGCGCCAGAAGGACAGCCGCCACTTGGGCGGCCCGAGTCATGCGCATGACCGGAGTTGATGGTGTAGACCGGCCGGGACGTGGAGTTGGTGGAGGACTGCCAATCCTCAAGCTCCGATTGCTGCTGCTGTAGGGCCTCGTAGTGAAGGACACTCGAGTAAAACGCAGGAAACGGGATAGGCACGCCCACGAAGCTCATCGAAGCAGCAATAGGGTTAAGCACCGAGCCGAGCCCGGTCAGCATGTAGTCGATGATCTCATCATCGCGAAGAGGAGAGCCGGCAGCGGCCATCGAGTCGGCGAGGGCCTTCACCTTCTGCATGTACTCGTTGGCGGGTTTGTCTCCTTTCCTCAGCGTCTGGATCTGGCGCCAGAGATTACGCACGCCGGTGCTGTTCTCGGTGGCGGACATGGTGTGCACGGCCGCCCAAGCTGCGGCAGCCGACCTGCAGCCAATCAGCTGCGCGGAGATCTCGACGTTCATCGAACCAAGGAGATGCCCGAGGACCTTCTGATCAAGAGTCCACCACTTCTCGTACTCGGGATTGGACACGGTGTGAGCAGCGTCACCGGTGCCTGTCGTCATGGTCGATGTCGGCGCCCTGGCCGAACCATCGAGGAAACCGTGGAGGCGAACTCCGGCGAAGTTGGGGAGGGCGAGAGCCCTCCATAGCATGAAATTGTTGCGGTCCAGAGAGACCGCGATGGGCGGAAGGACGGGGACGGGAGCCGACGCCGTGGGTGGAGACAGTGAAGGTGAGCAAGGAGGAGGTGGTGGACGTCGCGGCCGGAGAGGTGGACTTCGCGGCGGCCGCGAAAAAGCACTGCGGCGGCGGCGGCGGAGGGAGGAGGGGGCGGCGGCTAGGGTAGGGTTGGTTCTAATACCAAGTTTGAGAATAGGGTTTAGGGTTTTCCATGGGGCATGGCCTCTCCACGTCTCTCTATATATAATGATTAGCACATAGAATTACATAGGTACAGAATACGTGTACGTGACACGCTAGACCTATTTTAACAGACAACACCCATTCTCCCATCGTAACTGAAGCCGGACACGTGGCAGCTCCCGCTGGAAGAAGGAGAAGACAGGATTCAGTATAAATAGGGGACGGCTACTACCTGGGAACGGGTCGACTCACATTCACAACAAAGAACACACATTATAACTCTCCACACAGCAATATCATTCTACAACAGGAGTAAGGTATCACACCTACACGGTGGCCTGAACCTGGGTAGCTCCGGTGTGCTCTGTTATCCCTTTCTATCATTCCCCACGACCGATGACTTTGAAAGCACGACGCGTTTAGGCCCTGACCGAACTCTCAAAGGGTTGTAACTAACAACCTAGGGCCTGTTCGGAGCCCCTCCGCTCCGCGAGGCCGCTCCCAGAGTCTGACGGAGTTCTAGTAAAAAAGTGCGGAGCCAGCGAAACGGTACTCCAGAGATTCTTAATTTTCACGGAGCCGGTGGACTCCCGAACAGCGCCCTAATGTCAGGTTCTTAGACACTGACACGGACACCTCCTCAGTGAGCTCAGTTATCCGGTCATGAAATATTGCGAAAAAGTTGAGGATAACACAAAGTCTGAAGAAACAACCACAACAACGCACAAGGGAACGAAGCGTAGCCTGAATTCTCGGAGAGAACATGTGGTATTTATGTTAGCAGAGATATAAATAAGGTTAGCCACCAGTAGTCTTGCTATAATTACTACTCCCTTCGTCTCAAAAGAAGTGTCTTAACTTTATACTAGCTCTAGTATAAATTTATACTAAGCTCAAGACACTTATTTTGGGATGGAGGGAGTATGTTTTTCTTGCGGTTTGCCAACCATTTGAAATCTTGCGAATCAAAAAAGCCTCGTATACCAAGGAGAGATGCTGTCGTTTGCTAGCCGGGCCAAGCCAAGTATGTCGATTCTCAAGCTCAACCTGCGGACACCTACAAAGCCAAAGCTGGGCCATTCATATGCCCACCGGCCAGAATACGTTACGTACGGTACGGGTTCCATTTCCATCTCAAGGGGGCCTATCTCAACGGACTCGTCCAGTCATCCTCCTCCGGCTCTTCCCCACCCTGCTCTTCTGATCCTGTTGCAGTGCCAATCCAGCCAGTTCGCAGCCGTCACGAAACAGAGCAGGATGGCTTCCTTAATGGCAGAAAGCAACGTCGTTTGTCCGCCCGACGTGTGGATGTCGTGCACACAAAATACCATGACGGAAATGGCGAAACATGCTCCAGTGGCTCTAGGCTGCTGCGAGCTGATAAAGTCGTTTTTGGATCTACTCCACACTGTCAGCATGAACACCATCACTGTCGACGTAGCTAGTATGGCAAACCAGCAATGGAAGTATGGAACAGTGTATATATAATGGCGAAATACGCAACCTAATACATCTTCTGTATATTTTTTTGCGGTGAAATACGCAGCTCACCAATACATCTTCTGCAGTTACAACTTACAAGCCAGTCTGTACAAATTCATCATGGTTTCATGATACATGCACACGCAGCTACGTACAACAATACAAGCAACCCCGCACATACTTTGATTGGGTCGTTACAGTACCTATTTACCATCTACAGTACACATCTATATGTACACACACAATCTTAATTAACTTCAGATTATTTATCTACGAGTAGCTAGTGTAGTCGATCGGATAAGCCATGGATGTGACAGGAACGTACGGGTGCTTATAGCGTAGCGAACCAGACACTAACCATACGGCAAGCTAGCGAGCTAGACAGGGTAGGACGCGAGCTGGGCGAGGCCGCAGACGCCCTCGCCGCGCACGCCGCGGCGGATCCTGACGTAGCCGCCCTCGCCCCACGACCCGCCCCACGAGTTCTTCATGATCCAGTACTTGGTGCCGTCGCTCGCCGTGCCGTACCCGACCGCCGTGATGGCGTGGTTGAGCTCCGTGCCGCAGCCGGACCCGCCCAGCACGCCGCTGTCGTAGAACCGGAACACGCTGTCGCCGCCGTTGATGGCCACGGACACGGGCTGGTGCGCCACGGCCGCCATCAGCGCGGCCTCGTTGTTGGCCGGCACGTCCTCGTACCCCCGGATGGACGCGGCCGAGGCCGAGCGGCGGCACGACCCGTCCGTGCCGCGGTACGGGTAGGACGACTCCGTGGTGAGGCCGCCGCGGCGGACCATGTACTCGAAGGCGTTGTCCATGAGGCCGCCGGCGCAGCCCTCGTCGTCGCCGTTCACGTCGCAGTCCACCAGCTGCTGCTCCGACAGTGACATAAGCCGCCCCGTGCGGATCTTGGTCAGCCCTTCCACCGCCGCCACCGCCGAGAACGCCCAGCAGCAGCCTGCATATGCATGTCACCCAAGTTATTTGATTAAATGATGAAACAGAGGCAATTCAGCTTAGGACATGTCCAAAATGGAAAATTAAGAATGATACTCCAATCATTGAAGTAAAGTGAACGCTGACTCCTCTTGCTGTCTGGGTTGACCGAAAAGTGCACGCATGACTTGTTTGTAGACTCTGGTCATCCCGGTACAATCTCACGTCAATTTTTTACTTTTCCTACGCGCGTGTTGCCACTTGCAAGTTCTTTTTTAACATTTTTAGAAGTCTAAAAAAGCTTGATCCAGGTGGTAAATGTTCCGGTGCTTGCAATGTTCTGCAGCTTAATTTGTATGCATCTGCAGTAGCGTGCGTGCTAGTGTTGTCGTGTTGATTGTACGTACCGCAAGAGCCTTGGTCCTTGACGCCGGTGACGGCGCCCATGGCCCTCCAGTCCATGCTCCCCGCTGCGTCGGCCAGGCTGAAGTTCTCGTACCTGAACCCCCCAGCGCCTCTCCCGGCGCCAGCCACGGCCGCCGCCGGGCGCTGGAGGCCGGTCCTCGCGGCGCGGAACTCCTCGTCGGTGAGGTCGGCGAACCTGTTGGTGGCCAGCCGGTGGCTGCTCTCCTCCGCGGCGTTAAACGAGTCGATGAACTTGGCGTTGGCGCGGAATACCTCCAGCCGCCGCGCCTTCTCCTCCTCGTCCGCGTACGTGCGCCCGTGCTCCGCCATCCACTTCTCGTGCCTCGACACCATGGCAGCTTCGACGGCGATGGCGTCGTTGCCGGCGAGCTCCCGTGCCGCGAGCGCACGGGGAGCGGCGACGGCGCAGCTCACGACGAGGAGTGCGAAGATGAACGTGGGCAGAGACATGGCTAGCTGTGGCCTGTGGGAATGTGCTACTAGAGCTCAGGGTGTGTGGTAAGGCTACGTGTTGCTTAAGCTTCTTGCTTGCCCAAATGCTGCAGGGATGGCATGGGTTTATATAGAAGGAAAATTAGGAATGGTTACTCTCATTTTCAAGTGCATATTAAGAAAATGTACACGACCACACTAACACCACACTCACGACGTCACTCACTCCATACACGTCCTCTCACGCTCTATGCAAGTATATGCATGCACGCTACTGCCTTCCTTTACAAATTGTAAGTTGTACGTATGACGTATTTTGAATGTGAGTTTTGACCCTATGTGTAAGTGATGATTACGAAATACCCCCTCCGTTAACAAATACTTATAAGATGTTTTAGACACTTCAATATGGATTTATATATGAACTGAAATAAATGAAGAAATACACTAAAACATCTTTATGTACATCTGACCATGTTAGAACATCTTATGTTATGAACAGAGAGAGTAGCAAAAAGAAGAAAGTGTTCTTAAAAAAGAATCCTTGGAGTTCTTAAAGAAGAATCCTCGCAAAAAAAACATGTAAATTATTTTATTAGTTATCGATCAAAGCTTTACGGCCTGCATATTGCAATGGAATGAGTGCGAGGTAATTAGGACTCTGGTCCTTCGCAAGTCACTAGCATCACACTCAGGCACACACGCATGCACAACTCTTTGCACATGCATGCTAAAAGTATGTTTGATTCGCGACCACACTTGAGCAGACTCTGCGGACTATGTCTCCAACTGGTTTTGCAGGTGTTTGTAATCACATGTTTTGCTTGGCTTGGCAAAAAAAAAATCAATTGAACAAATTTGTCACGAACATATGTATTAATGAAGCCCATAGACCTCAGTCTACTAGTTAAGAAGAAGAGAATAGCCTGCAAGCACTAAAAACAAAAGAGAATAGCCTGCACAATTAACGGAAATCAGGCAAGATTACACGTCCACAAACGATCTTCATTTTCGTCTTATAATGAAATCGCAGCTCTCCTGCGTTTCCTCAAACAAACGATCTTCACGGGACATGAGAGCACACATGGCACCACCGGTTTACCTGACTACCTTGCAAGGTGTGTACACGCGTTAATGAGAAGAAATGGTGTGTCACCATCTTGTCACCAGTCCTTTTTTTCCGAAAAGGAAGTTGGAATCCCGTCATCTGCATCAATTGAGAGAATTGCAGAAAACCACCACGTTGACGCATTGGTTTGCAGAAAACACCGTTATACGAATTTCTGTCAGAAATCACCTATTCTCGACCTAATCATTTGCAGAAAACACTAACCCATCGCTTTGAGCATTTTAATCTTGATTATGACATGTGGGTCCCGATTTTGATGACGTGGCGTAACGGGTGCGAACTGACGACGTTAAGGGTGACTCTAGCCGTCAATCTCGCGCCGCCCTTCCTACTCTCGGTCCTGGAGCAAGTGGATGCGCCGCCGTCGCACATGGCCGCTGCGCCCTCCTCCTTCCTCCGCCGGCGAGGCGCGGAGGCGCTCCAGGTGATGGGGTCATGTACCTAGGGTAGGGTCACAGACCTGATCTAAGTACCCTGCCCAAGGACACCCTTAAAAGAGGTCACCTTCCAGTCGACCAACGAGGGATTCACTCGACTGACTTGAAGGACTCGACCACGAAGACTCACTCGACTACCAGGAGGTCAAAAGGCACTCCGCACTGCAACGGCCTGTAGTTAAGTAGACTTTATGGTAGTTAAGACACTTTATGTGGGACATTACCAGTAACGCCCCGGACTAAATACACCTTAAACCCTTCATTACGTGGGCTGGCTGGGGTCCTGGCGCACTCTATATAAGCCACCCCCCTCCACAGGCAGAAGGGTTCGGCATCCTGTAACTCAGATACATATAATCCACTCGACCGCCTCTGGGCTCCGAGACATAGGGCTTTTACTTCTTCCGAGAAGGGCCTGAACTCGTACATCCCTTGTGTTTACAACCTCTCCATAGCTAGGACCTTGCCTCTCTATACCTACCCCCCACTCTACTGTCAGACTTAGAACCACGACAGTTGGCGCCCACCGTGGGGCAGGTGTTTTTAGCAATTTTGTGGAGAAGTTGCGATTCTTCCGAGTACTTTCATCATGGTGGCTGCTGGAGTTTTGGTCGAGGGTCGAGAGATCCGTCTCGGCGCTCTCACCTTCATCGCCGACGACTCCGCCTGGCTCCAGGAGGCTCCACTCGACGTTGATGCGCTCCCCGTCCGCGGTGCGATGCATTTTCGCGCATGTGTCCGCGGTATTCTGCTGCGGCAACCGTCGACCCCGTATCGGTCGACATCCCCATCGACCACCCTCCCGGTCTCCCGCCAGCGCAAGCGCTCGGGCCGGTCGAGGATTCAGCGGTGGGTGAGGCACGCGGTGGCTCGCCAGACGGCCACCACCCAAGTTGCGGCAATCGAGCCCGACGAATCTCTCTACGGCCTATTCGATCTGTCGACTGGCTCCGTAGAGACCGCATCCGAGTGCGATAGCAGTGATCCAGCGGCGGATATCATGATGCTCGACAGGCCCCGCAGTCCCCCTGGCTTCGCCCGTGATGGTGGAGCAGGCGACGGAGGCGACCCCGCACGAGACCACGAAGAGTACCAGCCCGAGCCACTCGGCTCTCTGCAAAGAGAAGAACTTCGCCGCAGGAACGTGGATGTCCTGCGTACTCCCATCGCAGGAGAAACCCCTGAGGCTCGCGCCTTGGAGGAGGCACGTTTGGCCAATTTGGCCGAACGCACTCGACTGGAGAATCTTCAGCGAGCACTCGACGAGCGCGCGCGGCAACGAGTTCCCGACACCAGTCGACGTCAACTCTTCCTTCTGACTCAGGTATATCGAACCCCAATCCAGAATTTGGCAGCTGCGACCCGTATAGCAGAGTCCATCCAGCCCTCTCAGTCGGAAGCTGGCAGAGGCTTGATGCAGATCAGGGATCTGCTCCGGGTAGCAGGAGATCAAAATTCGGCCGTGTCGCAGTCGCGCAACAGAATTCACAGTCGATCCGTCGCTGCGAATACGGTTCAGTCGGCTCACAGTCCCAGATCGCCTCCGCGGCGTGAAGGGCGCGAGAATCGGCGCGACCAATATGGTGACCGACTCGACCGAGATGATAGGCGTCGAGTGCCCAATTCCCCTCCGAGGGGTGGGTCTTACGCTCATCGGCAGCAAGATGACAGACGTCAGCTCAGTACGGGGCGAAGAGTTCCGGTCGACCCCAGAGAACCAGGCTTCGACGCGCGATCCATTATCGTGCAAGGTTTGGTCGACCGGAACAGAGCCCATCGAGGCGGACTCGACAGAGATGCGCCCACAAGCAGTCGAGTGCATGTTTCTGGTCCTGAATGTTTCAGTAGAGCTATCAGAGCCGCAGTTATCCCTCCCAATTTCAGGTTGGCAACAGGAGTCAGCAAGTTCACTGGTGAGTCTAAGCCTGAAACTTGGCTTGAGGACTACCGAGTGGCGGTTCAGATTGGTGGTGGGAACGACGAGGTGGCCATGAAGCATTTGCCCCTCATGCTGGAAGGTTCTGCCAGGGCATGGTTGACTCAATTACCTCCTAGCAGCATTTACACTTGGGAAGATCTGTCCCGAGTGTTCATCAAAACGTTTGAAGGAACTTGCAAGCGACCGGCTGGACTGACGGAGTTGCAAGTCTGCGTGCAGAAGACCAATGAGACTCTCAGAGAGTATATTCAGAGGTGGATCACTTTGCACCATACTGTGGAGAATGTGTCTGATCATCAGGCAGTCTGCGCCTTTAAAGATGGCGTCAAGAACAGAGAATTGAGTTTGAAGTTTGGTCGAACCGGTGACATGACCTTGAGTCGGATGATGGAGATTGCTACCAAGTACGCCAACGGCGAAGAAGAAGACCGACTCCGAAGCGGCAAGCACAAGCCGAGTCAGTCGGAAAAGGGAAACACCAGTCGGAAACAGAAGCGGAAGGCTGAACCGGCAGCTCCTGGAGAGGCTCTGGCCGTGACTCAGGGAAAGTTTAAAGGGAAACCAAAAGGATCCTGGAACCCTAAGAAGGTAAAGGATAAAGAAGGGAACGACGTGATGAATATGCCGTGTCACATCCACACGAAGAAAGACGAAGAGGGGAATATCATCTACCCGAAGCACACCACTCGCCAATGTCGACTCCTGATCCAGCAGTTTCAGGGAAAACAGTCTAATAACAAGGATAAGGACTCGGACAAGGCCGAAGACAAGGAGGACAGTGAGGAAGGATATCCGCATATCAACTCTACTCTGATGATCTTTGCAGATGTGGAGAGCAAGAGTCGATTGAAAGTTATTAACCGTGAGGTGAACATGGTTGCCCCAGCAAAAGCAAATTATCTGAAATGGTCCCAAACACCCATCACCTTCGACCAATCTGATCACCCGACTCATATTGCCACCCCTGGGAGGCAAGATTTGGTGGTCGATCCAGTTGTTGAAGGCACTCGACTGACGAAAGTGCTTATGGACGGTGGTAGTGGGCTGAATTTGCTGTATGCAGACACACTGAAAGGAATGGGCATTCCGATGTCCCGACTGAGCACCAGTAACATGAGCTTTCATGGAGTTATACCAGGAAAGAAAGCCGAGTCACTCGGCCAAATAGCTCTGGACGTGGTGTTTGGTGATTCGAAACATTTTCGCAAAGAGAAGTTGATGTTCGAGGTCGTGGATTTTCAGAGTGCATATCATGCCATTTTGGGGAGACCAGCTTATGCACGGTTCATGGCTCGACCATGTTACGTGTACCTCAAATTGAAGATGCCCGGCCCCAAAGGAGTGATCACTGTCACCGGTGATCGGAAAAAGGCAGAAGAGTGCTTCCAGAAAGGCTCAAAGATTGCTGATTCCCAGGTGACAGCGGTCGAGTTCGAAGAATACAAGCAAAACGCAGATCCGAGTGACTTGCTGCGATCCAAGAAACCCGCCACAGAGTCTGCATTTCAGTCGTCCGGTGAGACGAAGCCTGTTCACATTCACCCGACCGACCCCGATGCAGCTCCGACCCACATCTCCACAACACTCGACCCGAAATAGGAAGAAGCGCTCATCCAGTTCCTCCGTGAGAACTGGGACATTTTTGCATGGAAGCCCGCTGACATGCCAGGTGTTCCCAGGGGACTGGCTGAGCATCGCCTAAGAGTCGACTCATCTGCAAAACCAGTTAAAGAGCATCTTCGGCGGTCCGCCGTCCAGAAGAGAAAAGCCATTGGTGAGGAAGTGGCTCGACTGTTGGCGGCAGGATTTATCCGAGAGATATACCACTCCGAGTGGCTCGCTAATGTCGTCATGGTTCCTAAGAAAGACAAATCACTCCAAATGTGCATTGATTTCAAGCACATCAACCGGGCCTGCCCGAAAGATCATTTTCCTCTCCCTCGCATAGATCAAATTGTTGACTCGACCGCGGGATGCGAGAGACTGTCTTTTCTAGATGCCTACTCCGGGTACCACCAGATCCGTCTGTACGGACCCGACGAGGTAAAAACAGCTTTCATCACTCCATTCGGGTGCTTCTGCTATATCACCATGCCATTCGGCCTCAAGAATGCCGGAGCCACATTTATGCGAATGATTCAGAAGTGTCTACTCACTCAAATCAGTCGGAATGTGGAAGCGTACATGGATGATATCGTCGTCAAGTCACGAAAAGGTTCTGACCTGCTCGCTGACCTCGCCGAAACATTTGCCAACCTCCGAAGGTATGATATCAAGCTCAATCCATCAAAGTGCACATTTGGAGTTCCTGGTGGCAAGTTACTCGGTTTTCTCGTTTCCGAACGAGGAATCGACGCTAATCCAGAGAAGATCGGCACTATTCTCCGAATGAAACGCCCTGTGCGAGTGCACGATGTCCAGAAGCTTACTGGATGCTTGGCCGCATTAAGTCGATTCATCTCACGACTTGGTGAAAAGGCATTGCCTCTTTACCGACTGATGAAGAAGGCAGACAAGTTCGAGTGGACTCCAGAAGCTGATGCAGCGTTTGCCGAGCTAAAAGCTCTGCTCTCCACCCAGCCGGTGCTTGCTGCTCCAATCAGCAAAGAGCCTCTGTTGCTCTATATCGCAGCCACAGGACAAGTCGTCAGTACTGTGCTTACGGTCGAGCGGGAAGAAGAAGGAAAAGCTCTCAAAGTTCAGCACCCAGTGTATTATTTGTCTGAAGTCTTGACTCCATCCAAGCAGAGATATCCTCATTATCAGAAGCTTGTGTATGGAATATACATGACCACAAAGAAGGTTGCTCATTATTTCTCTGATCACTCCATCACAGTCGTCAGCGACGCTCCACTATCAGAGATTTTGCACAACAGAGATGCAACTGGTCGAGTGGCTAAATGGGCGATTGAACTTCTTCCCCTTGATATCAAGTTTGAGGCAAAGAAAGCCATTAAGTCCCAGGCAATAGAAGATTTCCTCGCCGAGTGGATTGAACAGCAGCAGCCGACTGAAGTTCACTCGGAGCATTGGACCATGTTCTTTGATGGCTCTAAGATGTTGAATGGTTCCGGTGCTGGGGTTGTCCTGGTTTCCCCCAGAGGAGATAAGCTCAGATATGTGCTCCAGATTCACTTTGATTCCTCCAACAATGAGGCAGAATATGAGGCCCTCTTATATGGGTTGCGCATGGCCATTTCACTCGGCGTCCGTCGCCTGATGGTCTATGGCGACTCGGATTTAGTGGTCAACCAAGTGATGAAGGAGTGGGATGTGAGAAGCCCAGCCATGACTGGATACTGCAGTGCAGTGAGGAAGCTGGAAAAGAAGTTCGAGGGGTTGGAGCTCCATCATATACCCCGACTGAAAAATCAAGCAGCTGATGATCTAGCAAAGATAGGTTCCAAGAGAGAAGCCATTCCGAGTGGTGTGTTCTTGGAGCATATACACGCTCCGTCAGTCAAAGAAGATCCTTTCACTGAAGAAGCTCCACAGCCCAAGAGTGCCATAGATCCGACTGAGGTTGAAGTCCCAGCAGTAGTCGACTTGGTTATGGAGATCTTGGTGGTCATTCCCGATTGGACAGTTCCATATATCGCATATATCCTGAGAAAAGAGCTCCCGGAGGATGAGGAAGAGGCTCGACAGATCGTCCGTCGATCTAAGGCCTTTACCGTAATCAAAGGACAGTTATACAGAGAAAGCGCGACTGGAGTTGGTCAGAAGTGCATAACGCCAGAAGAAGGTCGAATCATCCTTAATGATATTCACTCGGGGACCTGCGGTCATCATGCGTCCTCTCGGACTATCGTGGCCAAAGCATACCGAGCCGGATTTTACTGGCCAAAGGCGAATGAGATGGCAAAGGAGATAGTAGATAAGTGCGAAGGATGTCGGTTTTACTCGAATATGTCGCACAAGCCTGCATCCGCCCTGAAGACCATTCCACTCGTCTGGCCTTTCGCAGTATGGGGGTTGGACATGGTCGGTCCTTTGAGAACAGGGCGAAGTGGCTTCACGCATGTGCTAGTGGCAGTCGACAAGTTCACCAAGTGGATTGAGGCTAAACCAATCAAGAACCTTGACGCTGGTACTGCTGTTAGCTTCATCAGGGAACTAATATTCAGATATGGAGTCCCTCACAGCATCATTACGGATAATGGGTCGAACTTTGACTCGGAGGAATTCAGAGATTTCTGTAACTCTCAAGGCACACGAGTCGACTACGCTTCAGTCGCCCATCCGCAGTCGAATGGACAAGCGGAGCGAGCCAATGGCCTGATTCTCAAGGGATTGAAACCCCGACTGATGCGTGATCTCAGGCATGCAGCTGGAGCTTGGGTCGACGAACTTCCCTCAGTGCTTTGGGGACTGCGGACCACACTAATCGGTCGACCGGAAGAACTCCATTCTTCTTGGTCTACGGAGCTGAAGCAGTCTTGCCGAGTGATCTTCTCCACAATGCTCCTCGAGTTGAAATCTACAACGAAGCAGAAGCTGAACAAGCGCGGCAGGACGCAGTCGACCTTTTAGAAGAAGAAAGGGAGATGGCTCTGATCCGGTCAACCATCTACCAACAAGATTTGCGTTGTTTCCACGCCAGAAATGTGAGAGGTCGAGCCTTCCAAGAAGGAGATTTAGTTCTCTGAGTGGATCAGAAGAAACAACACAAGCTTGCTCCTTCTTGGGAAGGACCCTTCATCGTCACCAAAGTTCTTCACAACGGGGCGTACCGTCTTTACAACGTCGAGCATAATATCGACGAGCCTCGAGCTTGGAACGCGGAACTACTCCGCCCATTTTACACTTAAGTTTTATCACTCGGATGAGTTGCAATAAAGTACTTCTGTAGTTCATGGACCTCAAAATAATAGTGTCATAGTTCCTCCATAATTTTTGTCACTTTTTATTTTGTCCAATAAAATCCCCCCTCAGTGGGTGACTTAGCCGCGAATCCGTTCTGCCTAAGTTTGTAAAAAATCTTACCGAGTGGTAAGCCAGACTCCCACTCGGAGGTTTAGCTGCGAATCCGTTTCGCCTAAGTTATAAAAATTCCTACCGAGTGGTGAGCCAAACTCCCACTCGGAGGCTTAGCAGCGAATCCGTTTCGCCTAAGTTATCAAAATCCCACCGAGTGAAGAGCAAACCTCTCACTCGGGGGCTTAGCTGCAGCCCTGTGCTCGCCTAAGATATAAAAATCCTACCGAGTGAAGAGCAAACCTCTCACTCGGGGGCTTAGCTGCAGCCCAAGTACTCGCCTAAGTTACCGAAATCCTACCGAGTGAAGAGCAAACCTCTCACTCGGAGGCTTAGCTGCAGTCCAAGTACTCGCCTAAGTTATGAAAATCCTACCGAGTGGTAAGCCAGACTTCCACTCGGGGGCTTAGCTGCAGCCCAGTGCTCGCCTAAGTTATGAAAATCCTACCGAGTGAAGAGCAAACCTCTCAC